>NW_022452948.1:0-1151 GCF_009761245.1 Sapajus apella
TGCTACGTAGCTCCGTTTTTGTTTTAGACCCCGATATTTCTCATTACGCCGTATACTCCCATTCACTCAGGAATATACAAACGCCGCTATTTGGAGAAACGTGTTTCTAACTCGCTGAATCGAAACATAGATGCAACTGCCTAAGGTAAGGAACACAGTGCAGAGCAGTTTGAAAGAGACGTTTCTCCTGTGCTTTAGACGCGATCTTAAAGCTAATTCTTAGGAGCCTGTGTATGGCTGGAAATATCTGTTTCCATATTCTCCAAGGAAAGGGATTCTGAACTGCTACATTCACACATCTGTCTATCTCTGTAAGTTGAATACACACCTTGACAATCATTCTTCTACATAGCTCCGTGTTTGTTTTAGGGCCAGATTTTTCTCATTACACCCTATAATCCCTATAACCCAGGAATATCCAAACGCAGCTTTTAGAAGAAACGTGTTTCTAACTCACTGAATCGAAACATAGATGCAACTTCCTAAGGTCAACGAACACACAGCAGAGCAGTTTGAAAGAGACGTTTCTCCTGTGGTTTAGTCGCGATATTATCGCTAATTCTTATGAGCCTGTTTATGGCTGGAAATCTCTCTTTGCAGATTCTCAAAAGAAAGGGTTTCGGAACTGCTACATTCACACATCTGTTTAACTCTATATGTTGAATATACACCTTGACAATCATTCAGCTACGTAGCTCCGTTTTTGTTTTAGAGCCAGATATTTCTCATTACACCCTATACTCCCACTCACTCAGGAATACCCAAACGCAGGTTTTAGAAGAAAAGTGTTTCTAAGTCGCTGAATCTAAACATAGATGCAACTTCCTAAGGTGAACGAACACAGAGCAGAGCAATTTGAAAGAGACGTTTCTCCTGTGATTTAGAAGCGATCATAAAGCGAATTCTTAGGAGCCTGTATATGGCTGGAAACATCTCTTTGCAGATTCTCCAAAGAAAGGGTTAGTGAACTGCTACATTCACACGGTTGTTTAACTCTGTAAGTTGAATATACACCTTGACAATCATTCTGCTACATAGCTCCGTTGTTGTTTTAGACAACGATATTTCTCATTACACCCTATACTCCCATTCACTCAGGAATATCCAAACGCAGCTTTTTGAAGAAACGTGTTTCTAACTCGCTGAATGTA
>NW_022452949.1:0-1150 GCF_009761245.1 Sapajus apella
GTGTCTTCTTATTTAAAGTAGGTTTCTTGTAGACAACATACAGTTGAACTCCATTTTCCATTCTGCCAGTCTCCTTTAATTGGTGTACACATTCAGTGCAATCAGTAACTTGAGATGGTTTCAATCAATCACTTGAGTTGGTTGTGGATCCTTTCCTTTAATGAGGAAAAACCATGATGTGGGGACAAAGTTTCCATGTTCAGAAGAGATTGGCCTTTTCCTTAAGGAAATTATGTTGATTGGGATTTCTCTTAACCTCCTTTAGTTGTGTTTACCATTGTTAAAGTTAAGAGACATTCATTTGGATTAAGTGGTAATAATAATAATTTTTAAAAGATGTGTGAATTTGTATTGGTTTCTGATCCCAAGCCTGTATCACTGTTGGACCTTCATGTGTGTACTTGAAAACAAAACATGTACAAATATTGCATAGGTTTCAAGATTTTAGTAGTGAAAGTGACCTAATCAGTTATTAGTACTGTATCTAGAAACCAGTCTTGGAAATATGAAATTATGCTCTTTCAAATAGCTTAAAAGAAGGCCCCATGTGGTGGCTGATGCCTGTAATCCCAACATTTTGTGAGGCTATGGTGGGCAGATCACCTGAGGCCAGGAGTTTGATACCAGCCTGGCCAACATGTCCAAACCCTGTCTCCACTAAAAATACAAAAACTAGCTGGGCGTGATGGTGCATGCCTGTAATCCCAGCTACTCAGGAGGCTGAGGCAGGAGAATCACTGGAACCTGCGAGGTGGGGGTAGAGGTTGCAGTGAGCTGAGATCCTGCCACTGCACTCCAACCTGGGCAATGGAGGGAGACGCTGTCTCAAAATGAAGAAATAAATAGATAACATAGCTGAAAAAAATTACAATACATTTATTCTCACCTTTCCTTATTGTATGCTGTTTAAAGAAAAGGAAATTATTTATCCTCATACTAAACTTCCAAAACTGTGCTTTGCATTTACCATTTGTTCAATGATGGAGAGAAAAGTTAATTGTCTTATTTGATAAGTTTGCCATAGGCCCTGTCACGTTTTTGATGCTTTTGTTCATGGTTCTGTCATTAGAATGCTAGCAAGTAGGTACATGCAAGGAGTAACTTAACCACGTTCATACAATGGTTTGAAATGCTGTAGGCAGTAACCACT
>NW_022452950.1:0-1150 GCF_009761245.1 Sapajus apella
CACTGTGCAGTTTAAAGAAGTGGGGAAATGAGATTAAGAAGGGAGACACTGTCCTGGTCCCCATAGGTTCAGGGAGCTTATTTCATGTTTCTGCTCCTCTAATGTAACACAAGATGTCACAGAACAAACATAGTAATAATTGCTAAACGTTAGTGATTGTTTATGATTTATTATTGTGAATCTATTACAAATCTATGAATATAATACATTTATTGAGATAGATTATTATAAACCTATTATTTATTATAATTCTGTAGCTAACCTGGAGTGCTTAAGTATGTGAAAACACTGTTCTTAGTGCTTTCTATGACTCACCTGTCAATGCTGGAAGGGAGATGCGATTATTATCCCTATTTTATTGATGAGGAAAGTGGGTGGCTGACCAGTGAAGAAATTTGCCTAAAGTTTCAGAGATAGCACAGGGTGCAATCCAGATTTGAACTGAGGTAGGCTGGCTCTGAGCCCCTGTCCCTAAGCGCTACATGATTTTTAGAAAGACACATTACACAACAGTAACAATTTCTCTTGGATATTTTAGAGAAATGGATGTGATTTTTTTAAAATTGCTGAAACAAGATGCATTAGAAATTTGCACAGGGAGTAGATTTTAAATGCTCTTGCCACAAAAGAAATAAAGAAGTAATTACCTGAGATAATGGATATACCAGTGTGCTTCAGTGTAGTAATCATGTTACTATGTATATGTACACCAAAATATCATGTTTTATGCCTTAAATATATATAACAGAAGCCAAAAATCCTGCTGATAAAATGGGAAATAGTGTGTTGAGTTTGGACAAATGTTTAAGACCAGGTTTGAGCCTTCCAAGAGATTTCATGTTTGGCAAAGTTTCTTGGGCCAAGCGCCCAGGGGACTAAGCACTGGCCCTCCTCTGTCAGGACAGGCAGTGAGGCGAGAAGCCCTGGGAGCACTGGAGTCTTTGTTTCTCAGCCTACAATGTCCAGGTCTTCACATTTTGGGCCCATGACACAGACAAGTCAGGGGTCTCTAGCTTCCTGTGATCTCTACCCTCTGTGCCAAGGGAAGCTGTGACTATCGAAAGCAAGAGATTTGGGGACTTGGTTCTCTCCAGCCCTGACATCTGCTCCTTCATCCTCCAGGTCTGGCACTGGGCCTGCAGTGGTGGGG
>NW_022452951.1:0-1150 GCF_009761245.1 Sapajus apella
AATGGAGAGTGGAATGGAGAATGGAGAATGGAATGGAGAATGGAGAATGCAGTGGAGAACGGAAAATGGAATGGAGATTGGAATGGAGAATGGAGAATGGAATGGGGAATGGAGAATGGAATGGAGAATGGAATGGGGAATGGAGAATGGAATAGCGAATGTACAACGGAATGGAGAATGGAGTGGAGAATGGAGAATGAAATGCAGAATGGAATGGAGAATGGAGAACGGAATGGACATTGGAATGAAGAATTAAGACTGGAATGGAGAACAGAATGTAGAATGGAGAACAGAATGGAGAATGGAATGAAGAAGAGAACGGAGAATGGAGAATCGAATGGTGAATGGAACAGAGAATGGAGAATGGAATGGAGAATGGAGAATGGAATGGAGAATGGAATGGAGAATGGAGAGTGGATTGGAGAACAGAATGGAGAATGGAGAATGGAATGGAGAATGGAGAAATTAATGAAGAAGGGAACAGAGAATGGAGAATCGATTGGTGAATGGAGTGGAGATTGGTGAATAGAATGGAGAATGGAATGGAGAATGGAATGAAGAATGGAATGAAGAATGGAATGGAGAATGGAATGGAGAATGGAGAATGAAATGGAGAATGGAGAATGAAATGAAGAATGGAATGCAGAATGGAATGGAGAATGGAGAACGAAATGGAGAATGGAATGGAAAATGGAATGGAGAATGGAGAATGAAATGGAGAATGGAGAATGAAATGAAGAATGGAATGCAGAATGGAATGGAGAATGGAATGGAGAATGGAGTGGAGAATGGTGAATGGAATGGAGAAAGGAATGGAGAATGGAGAATGAAATGGAGAATGGTATGCAGAATGTAATGGAGAACGGTGAATGGAGAATGGAATCGAGAATGGAATGGAGAATGGGGAATGAAATGGAGAATGGAATGGAAAATGGAGAATAGAATGAAGAATGGAATGGCGAATGGAGAATTCTCCATTCGCCATTCCATTCTCCGGTCTCCATTCCATTCTCCATTCTCCATTCCATTCTCCGGCCTCCATTCCATTCTCCATTCTCCATTCCATTCTTCATTCTATTCTCCATTCTCCATTTCATTCTCCGTTCCATTCTCCATTCTCCATTCCTTTCTCCATTCTCCATTCCATTCT
>NW_022452952.1:0-1150 GCF_009761245.1 Sapajus apella
CAAACGCAGCTTTTAGAAGAAACGTTTTTCTAATGCGCTGAATCTAAGCGTAGATGCAACTCCCTAAGTTGAACGAACACACAGCAGAACAGTTTGTAAGATATCTTTCTTCTGTGGTGTAGACGCGATCTTCCCGCTAATTCTTATTTATCTGTATATGGCTGGAAATATCTGTATCTAGATTCTCCAAAGAAAGTGTTTCTGAACTGCTACTTCACACATCAGTTTAGCTCTGTAAGTTGAATATAAACCGTGACAATCATTCTGCTAGATAGCTCCATTTTTTTTTTTATTTTCAAAACCGTATGTATTGTAAATGATTTCAGAGATATAGAATTTGTAAAACAAAGATCTTGAGGAGGTTTTCAGATCACAATGCTAGACAAGGCACAGAACTGGCATTGAATCAATATTGGTTTGGCTTCAAACACTGCTGTGACTTTTGCTTTGTCTGAATTCCCTGATTATATCCAGGATTAAGAATCATAGCTTCTAAGTAGTCTGGTTGAGCTTCATTTTGCCCTTCATGGATGCTAAGAAATTTCAGAACCTTTATGCCTAGAGTCTAGAAATATTGGTGCCAAGCTTCTCTAATCACAGAAACCAGGTGCAAATGGGAAATTTATGCAGATGAGAATAAACTTTGTAAACTGAGTATGAGGGCTTAAGCAGATTAGCTGATCTGTGAAAATTAGAAACCACATAAAATGGGAGTCTCTTACCTCAGTGGCCTAGCAAGAATTAGTTAATGAATATTGAGGACATTACCTAATTTTCCTTAGCTTCCACTATTCTTTTTTTTTTTTCCCCCATGTATTTATTTTATTGCATTTTAGGTTTTGGGGTACATGTGAAGAACATGCAAAATTGTTGCATAGGAACACACGTGGCAGTGTGATTTGCTGCCTTCCTCCCCATCACCTACATCTGGCATTTCTCCCCCTGCTATCCCTCCCCAGCTCCCCAACCCCCACCGTCCCTCCCCTATTTGCCCCCAACTGACCCCAGTGTGTAGTGCTCCCCTCCCTGTGTCCATGTGCTCCCATCGTTCAACACCCACCTATGAGTGAGAACATGCGGTGCTTGATCTTCTGCTCCTCTGTCAGTTTGCTGAGAATGATGGTTTCCAGGTTCATCCATGTCCCCACAA
>NW_022452953.1:0-1150 GCF_009761245.1 Sapajus apella
ATAAACAATGAAATGAAGGCAGAAATAAAGATGTTCTTTAAAATCAATGAGAACCAAGACACAACATGCCAGAATCTCTGGGACACATTTAAAGCAGTGTCTAGAGGAAAATATGTAGCAATAAATGCCCACATGAGAAGAAAGGAAAGCTCTAAAATTGACACCCTATCATCAAAATTCAAAGAGCTAGAGGAGCAACATCAAAAAAACTCAAAACCTAGCAGAAGACAAGAAATAATTAAGATCAGAACAGAACTGAAGGAGATAGAGACACAAAAACCCTTCAAAAAATCAATAAATGCAGGAGCTGATTTTTCAAAAAGATCAACAAAATAGACCACTAGCCAGATTAATAAAAAAAGAAAAAAGAAAATAATCAAATAGATGCAATAAAAAACGATAAAGGGGATATCACTACAGATTCCAGAGAATTACAAACCACCATCAGAGATTATTACAAACAACTCTATGCACATAAACTAGTAAACCTGGAAGAAATGGATACATTCCTGGACACTTGCATCCTCCCAAGCCTAAACCAGGAAGAGGTCGCAACACTGAATAGACCAATAAGAAGGGCTGAAGTTGAGGCAGCAATTAATAGCCTACCAACCAAAAAAAAGCCTAAGTCCAGATGGGTTCACAGCCAAATTCTACCAGACATACAAAGAGGAGCTGGTACCATTCCTTCTGAAACTATTCCAAAAATTCAAAAAGAGAGAATCCTTCCCAAATTATTTTATGGGACCAACATCATCCTGATAACAAAACCCGGCAGAGACTCAGCAAGAAAAGAAAACTTCAGGCCAATATCCATGATGAACATAGATGCAAAAATCTTCAATAAAATACTGGCAAACTGATTGCAACAGCACATCAAAAAGCTTATCCACCATGATCAAGTAGGCTTCATCCCAGGGATTCAAGGCTGGTTCAACATATGCAAGTCCATAAATGTAATTCACCACATAAACAGAACCAAAGACAAAAACCACACGATTATCTCAACAGATGCAGAGAAGGCCTTTGACAAAATTCAACAGCTTTTACACTAAAAACTCTCAATAAACTAGGTATTGATGGAACGTATCTCAAAATAAAGCTATTTACGACAAACCCACAGCCAATATCATACTGAATGGGCAAAAAC
>NW_022452954.1:0-1150 GCF_009761245.1 Sapajus apella
TTGAAAGAGACGTTTCTCCTGTGGTTTAGACATGATCTTAAAGCTAAATCTTATGATAATGTATATGGCTGGAAATATCTCTTTCCAGATTCTCCAAGGAAAGGGTTTCTGTACTGCTACATTCACACATCTGTCTAACTCTGTAAGTTGAATACATACCTTGAGAATGATTCTTCTACATAGCTCCGTTTTTGTTTTAGAGCCAGATATTTCTCATTAAACCCTATACTCCCATTCACTCAGAATATCCAAACGCAGCTTTTTGGAGAAACTTATTTCTATCTCACAGAATCTAAACATAGATGCAACTCCCTAAGGTGAACGAACACATAGTGGAGCAGTTTGAAAGAGACATTTCTCGTATGATTTAGTTGCGATCTTAAAGCTAATTCTTAAGAGTCTGTATATGGCTGGAATTATCTCTTTCCAGATTCCCCAAAGAAAGGGTTGGTGAACTGCTACATTCACACAATAGTTTACCTCTGTAATTTTAATATACACCTTGACAATCATTCTGCTACATAGCTCCGCTTTTGTTTTAGAGCCTGATATTTCTCATTACACCCATTATTTCCATTCACTCAGGAATATACAAATGCAGCTTTTACAAGAAACGTGTTTCTAACTCGCTGAATCTAAACATAGATGCAACTTCCGAAGGTGAATGAACACATAAGAGAGCAGTTTGAAAGAGACGATTCTCCTGTGGTTTAGACGCGATCTTACCGCTACTTCTTAGGAGCCTGTATATGGCTGGAAATACCTCTTTCCAGATTCTCCAAGGAGAGGGTTTCTGAACTGCTACATTCAGAGATCTGTTTAACTCACTAAGTTCAATATACACCTTGACAATCATTCTGCTACATAGCTCCGTTTTCGTTTTAGAGCCCGATATTTCTAATTACACCCTATACTGCCGTTTACTCAGGAATATCCAAACGCATCTTTTTGGAGAAACGTGTTCCTAACTCGCTGAGTCTAAACATAGATGCAACTTCAGAAGGTGAACGAACACACAACAGAGCAGTTTGAAAGAGACGTTCCCGTATGATTTAGATGCGATTTTAAAGCTAATTCTTAAGAGTCTGTATATAGCTGGAAAGATCTCTATCCAGATTCTCAAAAGAAAGGGTTAGTGAACTGCTACATT
>NW_022452955.1:0-1150 GCF_009761245.1 Sapajus apella
TTTGACCACTTGAGGCCACCCCCCTTGTGTGGAGATTTATGCCAGTGGTGAGCTGGAGTCATGCCTTCTATATCCTGGTGGCTCACAAATACTGACTTGGAAAGAAGCAACGACACCCTCAATAGACACCCACGCCAGTCAATATGGCAATATGACCCGAGAATATGGCCGAGAATATGGGAATATGGTCACTGCCCGGAATACTCACCGGATTATACTCTGTGTAGGCCAGCAGGACGTGGAATAGTTCCCGTTGCCTAGGAGACAGAGAAAAGGGGCTTTCGTTTCTTTTGTGGAGATGCTACTAGTTTCACTTTGTCTACAAACCCTAACAACAAATCCCATTTCAGGTTCAGACGATTCACCAGACTAGCAGTGAGCTCTTCATGGCCTTTGACTGTTTAAGAAATGTTTCAGTAAAGTCCACATCTATGAAATGCAGATATCCCAGTTGGACAGTGAGTTGACAACCATTTTTGCTTTGATTGACGTTTTTTTCAGTTTGCACACTTGCCAGTTCAGTCTTTGGGTGTACAGCTCTGCCACGGTTCTAACCCAATGTGCTGAGTCTCCCGGCCACCGCCCCAGCCCCTCCTGGAGTGACTGCTTCATCCTCCAAGTCTCCAGTGTGGCCCCTATGTAGCCCAGCTTCCCCAATCCATCAGCTCCTGGTCACCCAGACAGGTTCTCAGTCCCTCTGGTTTGACCTTTTCCAGAATGGCCTATGAATGGGAATCCTACAGTGGTAGCTTTTCGGGTCTGACTTCTTTCTCTTAGCAAACTGCATCTAGGTTCCAGCCACGTTCGTGTGGGCATCACTGGCGCGTTCCCTTTTCTCACTGCGTCTTCTGTTTCAAGGGAGAACCAACCTTCCTCTCCCCATTCCCATGCTGACGGTCGTCCCCAAAGGCTCTGTGTGTGAGTGATGATGAATGAAGCAGTGAATGTGGCATGCAGGTTTCATGTGGATGTCAGTTTCCAAGTCGTTGGGTTCAATATCTGTGGCACTTTGGGGACGTGTGGTTCAAGTGCATTGAGCTTTGTGAGCCACTGCCCAACTGGCTGCCAAAGTGGCTGTGCCATGTCACGTTCTCAGCAGACCCGGATGAGAGTTTCCAGGACCCTGAGTGCCCCCAGCATCTGGTGCTGT
>NW_022452956.1:0-1150 GCF_009761245.1 Sapajus apella
GGATTGCCACCCTCCAGCAGGTGCTGACCACCTGTGCCTTCTGAAAGACCAGCATCAGCTACTGCCAGGTAAGGGGCCTGGAAAGGGTCCAGAGACAGCATCTGCCACCAGAGGTTCACAGGAGCAGGTCCTTGTGGTCCCAGGCCTGTGCCATGACCCTACCTCATGTCTCGAGGAAGGAGCCCAGCTGCAGAAAAAGATAGAATTTAAAAACAGTATTAATTGCTCATCTCATCACCATGCCACATGATTCTAATGCAAGATATTTTTTTCTTTTTTTATAGTGTGAAGCAGTATTCTGGAAAGTTTTTCTAAGACTAGTGATGAACTGAAGGAGTCCTGCATCTTTTTTTTTTTATCTGCTTCTGTTTAAAAAGCCAACATTCCTCTGCTTCATAGGTGGTCTGCATTTGAGGTGTAGTGAAATCTTTGCTGTTCACCAGATGTAATGTTTTAGTTCCTTACAAACAGGGTTGGGGGGGGAAGGGCATGGAAAAACTAATTTAAATTTTGAAACAGCAGCAGAGTCAGTGGATTTTCTATTTTGTTATTGTTGGTGGTTAAAAAAAATTCCCCCCACGTAATTATTGTGAACACCTTGCTTTGTGGTCACTGTAACATTTGGGGTGAGGGACAGGGAGGAAAAGTAACAATAATCCACATGTCACTGGCATCTGTTCAGACTAGTGTGCAGAATGTAATGCTCTTTTGTAAGAAATGTTTTATGATTTTTAAAATAAATTTAGTGAACCTATTTTTGGTGGTCATTTTTTTAAGACAGTCATTTTAAAATGGTGGCTGAATTTCCCAACCCACTCCCACACTAAACACTAAATTTGATTTTCTTCTCCTCTGTTGGATATATAAGTGGACCTCTTCTTGGGCATAGGCAAAATAACGTGGCAAACTTAGTTCTGGTGATTTCTTGACGGTTTGAAAGTCTATTGCTGGGAAGAAATTCCAGAATACATACTCATGTTTATAATAAGCTGGGGATTTTTTGTTTTTGCAAATGCTTGCCCCTGCTTTTCAACAATTTTCTATGTTAGTAGTTGTAAAGAACTGAGGTGGGGAGCAGTGCTACAAG
This sequence comes from Sapajus apella, assembly GCF_009761245.1. Classification (NCBI taxonomy): domain Eukaryota; kingdom Metazoa; phylum Chordata; class Mammalia; order Primates; family Cebidae; genus Sapajus; species Sapajus apella. Next base: position 1,088 of record NW_022452956.1, read on the forward strand.
TTGAGTAATGGTATGCGTATATACCAGTATTCTGATTGGCAGCAAGTTTTATTATCAAAATAA
>NW_022452957.1:0-1150 GCF_009761245.1 Sapajus apella
TCACCCAATTCCATGATCCAGGTCCAGGCCGAGGCCCAGCCCCGGCCCTAGCTTTCCCCCGACTCCATGTCCTAGTCACAGACCAAGGCCCAGGCTGTGCCTCAGACCTACCTTTAACTCCAGCTCCATGGCCCAGGCCCAGGCCCAGCTCCAGCTGTAGCTCTAACTTTAGCCCTGACTGCATGTCCCAGGCCCAGGGCCAGGCTGAGGCACAGCCACAGCCACAGCTGTGCCCCAAATTCCATATCCCAGTCCCGGGCCAAGGCCCAGGACCTGCCTCACCCCTACCTTTACCCACAACTCCATGTCCCAGGTACAGGCCCAGCTTCAGCCCCAGCTTTATCCCCAACTCCATGTACCAGGCCCAGGCCCAGGCCCAGCCCCAGCCCCAGCCCCAGACCCAGCTTTACCCCGAAACTCTATGTCCCAGGCTCAGGACGAGGTCCAGACCCAGGCCCATGCCTAGGCCCAGCCTTAGCGTTACCCCCACCTCCATGACCCTGTCCCAGGCCCAGGTCCTGGCTCAGCCCTAGATTTACTCCCACCTATATGTCCCAGACCCAGGCCCTGACCCGGGCCCTAGCATTACCTCCAACTCCATGTCCCAGGCCAAGACCTAGGTCCTGGCCCAGGAACAGCCCCAGCACCAACTCTGGCCTACCCCTATATCCATGTATCAGGTACAGCCCCTGGCCCAGCCCCTGTCCTAGCCATCAATTTACCTCCAACTCCATGTGTGAGGCCCAGGCCCAGCCCCAGCCCTAGCTTCACCCCCAACTCCATGTCCCAGACTCAGCTTTACCCATAAACCATGCCCAGACCCTGCCCCTGCCCCTGCCCAAATATAGCTTGACCCCAAACTCCATGACCCAGCCCCAGGCCCAGACCCAACTTTACCCCAACTCCTTTTCACAGGCTAAGGTCAGGGCCAAAACACCTCAAGCCTTAGCTTTACCCCCAACTCCATGGCCCAGGCCCAGGCACAGGCCCGGGCACAAGCCAAGTCCTAGCTTTACCCCCAACTCGATGTCCGAGGCCCAGGCCAGACCTGGGCCCAGCTTTAACCCCAACTCTATGTACCAGACTCAGGCCCAGCCGCAGCACCAGCTTTACCCCAACCTCCATTTCCCAGCCCCAGCCCTAGCATTAC
>NW_022452958.1:0-1150 GCF_009761245.1 Sapajus apella
CACTGTGCAGTTTAAAGAAGTGGGGAAATGAGATTAAGAAGGGAGACACTGTCCTGGTCCCCATAGGTTCAGGGAGCTTATTTCATGTTTCTGCTCCTCTAATGTAACACAAGATGTCACAGAACAAACATAGTAATAATTGCTAAACGTTAGTGATTGTTTATGATTTATTATTGTGAATCTATTACAAATCTATGAATATAATACATTTATTGAGATAGATTATTATAAACCTATTATTTATTATAATTCTGTAGCTAACCTGGAGTGCTTAAGTATGTGAAAACACTGTTCTTAGTGCTTTCTATGACTCACCTGTCAATGCTGGAAGGGAGATGCGATTATTATCCCTATTTTATTGATGAGGAAAGTGGGTGGCTGACCAGTGAAGAAATTTGCCTAAAGTTTCAGAGATAGCACAGGGTGCAATCCAGATTTGAACTGAGGTAGGCTGGCTCTGAGCCCCTGTCCCTAAGCGCTACATGATTTTTAGAAAGACACATTACACAACAGTAACAATTTCTCTTGGATATTTTAGAGAAATGGATGTGATTTTTTTAAAATTGCTGAAACAAGATGCATTAGAAATTTGCACAGGGAGTAGATTTTAAATGCTCTTGCCACAAAAGAAATAAAGAAGTAATTACCTGAGATAATGGATATACCAGTGTGCTTCAGTGTAGTAATCATGTTACTATGTATATGTACACCAAAATATCATGTTTTATGCCTTAAATATATATAACAGAAGCCAAAAATCCTGCTGATAAAATGGGAAATAGTGTGTTGAGTTTGGACAAATGTTTAAGACCAGGTTTGAGCCTTCCAAGAGATTTCATGTTTGGCAAAGTTTCTTGGGCCAAGCGCCCAGGGGACTAAGCACTGGCCCTCCTCTGTCAGGACAGGCAGTGAGGCGAGAAGCCCTGGGAGCACTGGAGTCTTTGTTTCTCAGCCTACAATGTCCAGGTCTTCACATTTTGGGCCCATGACACAGACAAGTCAGGGGTCTCTAGCTTCCTGTGATCTCTACCCTCTGTGCCAAGGGAAGCTGTGACTATCGAAAGCAAGAGATTTGGGGACTTGGTTCTCTCCAGCCCTGACATCTGCTCCTTCATCCTCCAGGTCTGGCACTGGGCCTGCAGTGGTGGGG
>NW_022452959.1:0-1150 GCF_009761245.1 Sapajus apella
AGTGGAGCAGTTTGAAAGAGACCTTTCTCGTATGATTTAGATGCGAACTTAAAGCTAATTCTTAAGAGTCTGTAAGCGGCTGGAAATATCTCTTTCCAGATTCTCCAAAGAAAGGCTTAGTGTACTGCTACATTCACACAATTGTTTAAATCTGTAAGTTTAATATACACATTGCCAATCATTCTGCTACATAGCTCCGTTTTTGTTTCAGAGCAAGATATTTCTCATTAAACCCAGTACTCCCATTCACTCAGGAATACCCAAACGCACCTTTTTCGAGAAACGTCTTTCTAACTCGCAGAATCTAAACATAGATGCAACTTCCGAAAGTGAATGAACACAGAGTGGAGCAGTTTGAAAGAGACGTTTCTCGTATCATTTAAATGCGATCTTAAACCTAACACTTAAGAGTCTGTAAGCGGCTGGAAATATGTCTTTCCAGATTCTCCAAAGAAAGGCTTAGTGAACTGCTACATTTACACAATTGCTTAACTCTGTACGTTTAATATACACCTTGACAATCATTTTGCTACATAGCTCCTTTTTTGTTTTAGAGCCAGATATTTCTCATTAAACCCTATACTCCCATTCACTGAGGAATATCCAAACGCAGCTTTTTGGAGAAACGTCTTTCTAACTGTCAGAATCTAAACAGAGATGCAACTTCCGAAGGTGAGCGAACACACAGTGGAGCAGTTTGAAAGAGACGTTTCTCTTATCATTTAGATGCGATCTTAAAACTAATTCTTAAGAGTCTGTAAGCGGCTGGAAATATCTCTTTCCAGATTCTGCAAAGAAAGGATTAGTGAACTGCGACATTCACAAAATTGTTTAACTCTGTAAGTTTAATAAACAGGTTGACAAGCATTGTGCTACATACCTCCGTTTTTGTTTTAGAGCCAGATATTTCCCATTAAACCCTATACTCCCATTCACTCAGGAATATCCAAACGCAGCTTTTTGGAGAAACGTCTTTCTAACTCGCAGAATCTAAACATAGATGCAACTTCCAAAGGTGAACCAACACACAGTGGAGCAGTTTGAAAGAGACGTTTCTCGTATTATTTAGATGCGATTTTGAAGCTAATTCCTAAGGGTCTGTAATCGGCTGGAAATATCTCTTTCCAGATTCTCCAAAGAAAGGCTTAGT
>NW_022452960.1:0-1150 GCF_009761245.1 Sapajus apella
TCACCCAATTCCATGATCCAGGTCCAGGCCGAGGCCCAGCCCCGGCCCTAGCTTTCCCCCGACTCCATGTCCTAGTCACAGACCAAGGCCCAGGCTGTGCCTCAGACCTACCTTTAACTCCAGCTCCATGGCCCAGGCCCAGGCCCAGCTCCAGCTGTAGCTCTAACTTTAGCCCTGACTGCATGTCCCAGGCCCAGGGCCAGGCTGAGGCACAGCCACAGCCACAGCTGTGCCCCAAATTCCATATCCCAGTCCCGGGCCAAGGCCCAGGACCTGCCTCACCCCTACCTTTACCCACAACTCCATGTCCCAGGTACAGGCCCAGCTTCAGCCCCAGCTTTATCCCCAACTCCATGTACCAGGCCCAGGCCCAGGCCCAGCCCCAGCCCCAGCCCCAGACCCAGCTTTACCCCGAAACTCTATGTCCCAGGCTCAGGACGAGGTCCAGACCCAGGCCCATGCCTAGGCCCAGCCTTAGCGTTACCCCCACCTCCATGACCCTGTCCCAGGCCCAGGTCCTGGCTCAGCCCTAGATTTACTCCCACCTATATGTCCCAGACCCAGGCCCTGACCCGGGCCCTAGCATTACCTCCAACTCCATGTCCCAGGCCAAGACCTAGGTCCTGGCCCAGGAACAGCCCCAGCACCAACTCTGGCCTACCCCTATATCCATGTATCAGGTACAGCCCCTGGCCCAGCCCCTGTCCTAGCCATCAATTTACCTCCAACTCCATGTGTGAGGCCCAGGCCCAGCCCCAGCCCTAGCTTCACCCCCAACTCCATGTCCCAGACTCAGCTTTACCCATAAACCATGCCCAGACCCTGCCCCTGCCCCTGCCCAAATATAGCTTGACCCCAAACTCCATGACCCAGCCCCAGGCCCAGACCCAACTTTACCCCAACTCCTTTTCACAGGCTAAGGTCAGGGCCAAAACACCTCAAGCCTTAGCTTTACCCCCAACTCCATGGCCCAGGCCCAGGCACAGGCCCGGGCACAAGCCAAGTCCTAGCTTTACCCCCAACTCGATGTCCGAGGCCCAGGCCAGACCTGGGCCCAGCTTTAACCCCAACTCTATGTACCAGACTCAGGCCCAGCCGCAGCACCAGCTTTACCCCAACCTCCATTTCCCAGCCCCAGCCCTAGCATTAC
>NW_022452961.1:0-1150 GCF_009761245.1 Sapajus apella
AAAAGAACGTTTGTTTTGGAACTTGGAGTCTGTTCGTCTGGCGTCTGAGAGCCACAGCCTCCTCCCTGTGGGACTTGGCTGGAGTTACATTTATTTATTTATTTATTTGTTGTTTGTTTATTTATTTTTGAGACAGAGTCTGGCTCTGTTGCCCAGGCTGAAGTGCAGTGGCACAATCTCAGCTCATCACAACCTCCGCCTCCTGGGTTCAAGCAATTCTCGTGCCTCAGCCTTTTGAGTAGCTGGGACTACAGGTGAGTAGCTGGGACTACAGGTGCACACCACCACACCTAGCTAATTTTTTTATTTTTTAGTAGAATTGGAGGTTTCACTATGTTGGCCAGGCTGGTCTTGAATTCCTGTCCTCAGGTAATCCCAGCACTTTGGAGGGCCGAGGCAGGCAGATCACGAGGTTAGAAGTTCGAGACCAGTCTGGCCAATATAGTGAAAACCCATCTCTACTAAAAATAAAAAAAATTAGCTGGGTGTGGTGGTGTGCACCTGTAATTTTACCCAGCTACTTGGTAGGCTGAGGCAGGAGAATTGCATGAACCAGGGAGGCAGAGGTTACAATTAGCTGAGATCATGCCATTGCACTCCAGCCCTGGAGACAGTGTGAGATTCTGTCTTAAAAAAAAAAAAAAATTAGCCAGGCGTGGTGGCAGGCACCTGTAATCCCAGCTACTCAGATGCTCGGGAGGCTGAGGCAGGGAGAATCACTTGAACCTGGAAGGTAGAGGTTGCAGTGAGCCAAGATCACACCACTGCACTCTAGCCTGGGCGACAGAGCTAGATTCCATCTCAAAAAAAAAAATTACATATTGGGTGACAGGTGCCCCAAAATCTTAAAAATCACCACTAAAGAGCTTATCCATGTAACCAAAATCCACCTGTTCTCCAAAGACAATTGAAGTAAAAATATCCTCTTGCCATCTTAAGAGAAGAAGACTTTCTCTATCTATGGACACTACCCGGTGGTGCATGCGGCTCCGTGGAGGAAGGGCTGGGTGGAGAAGAAGTTCCACTTCTTGCCCAGGGTCATTGCCAATGTCGAGGATGGAGGCACCGGGGTTGCTGGTAGGGTATTGGAGGCGTGAGTCTCAGTGCAGGGCGTGACTGTCTGCCACAGGCATGGGGCGGGGGAGGGTCC
>NW_022452962.1:0-1149 GCF_009761245.1 Sapajus apella
TTGAAGGGTTTTTTGTGTCTCTATCTCCTTCAGTTCTGCTCTGATCTTAGCTATTTCTTGTCTTCTGCTAGACTTTGAGTTTTTTTGATCTTGCTCCTCTAGCTCTTTCAGTTTTGACGATAGGGTGTTAATTTTTGATCTCTCCTTGCTTCTCATGTGGGCACTTATTGCTGTATATTTTCCTCTAGAGACTGCTTTAAATGTGTCCCAGAGATTCTGGTATGTTGTGTCTTCATTCTCGTTGGTTTTGAAGAACATCTTTATTTCTGCCTTCATTTCATTGTTTATCCAGTCAACATTCAAGAGCAAGTTGTTCAGTTTCCATGAAGCTGTGCGGTACTGAGTTAGTTTTTGAATTCTGAGTTCTAACTTGATTGCACTGTGGTCTGAGAGACTGTTTGTTACGATTTCCATTCTTTTGCATTTGCTGAGGAGTGATTTACTCCCAATTATGTGGTCAATTTTAGAGTAGGTGTGATGTGGTGCTGAGAAGAATGTATATTCTGTGGATTTGGGGTGGAGAGTTCTGTAAATGTCTATTAGGTTTGCTTGGTCCAGGTCTGAGTTCAAGTCCTGGATATCCTTGTTAATTTTCTGTCTGGTTGATCTGTCTAATGTTGACAATGGGGTGTTAAAGTCTCCCACTATTATTGTGTGGGAGTCTATGTGTCTTTGTAAGTCATTAAGAAGTTGCCTTATGTATCTGGGTGCTCCTGTATTGGGTGCATATATATTTAGGATCGTTAGCTCTTCTTGTTGCATTGATCCTTTTACCATTATGTAATGTCCCTCTTTGTCTCTTATGATCTTTGTTGCTTTAAAGTCTAATTTATCAGAGATGAGAATTGCAACTCCTGCTTTTTTTTGCTCTCCATTTGCTTGGTAAATCTTCCTCCATCCCTTTATTTTGACCATTTGTGTATCCTTGCATGTGAGTTGGGTTTCCTGGATACAGCACACCGATGGGTTTTGTCTTTTTATCCAATTTGCCATTCTGTGTCTTTTGATTGGGGCATTTAGTCCATTTACATTTAGGGTTAATATTGTTATGTGTGAATTTGATACTGCCATTTTGGTGCTAGCTGGCTGTTTTGCCCTTTAATTGAGCTGGTACTTGTTGTTCCTTTATATGTGTAGAGCCTCTTTCAG
>NW_022452963.1:0-1149 GCF_009761245.1 Sapajus apella
CTGAAAGAGGCTCTACACATATAAAGGAACAACAAGTACCAGCTCAATTAAAGGGCAAAACAGCCAGCTAGCACCAAAATGGCAGTATCAAATTCACACATAACAATATTAACCCTAAATGTAAATGGACTAAATGCCCCAATCAAAAGACACAGAATGGCAAATTGGATAAAAAGACAAAACCCATCGGTGTGCTGTATCCAGGAAACCCAACTCACATGCAAGGATACACAAATGGTCAAAATAAAGGGATGGAGGAAGATTTACCAAGCAAATGGAGAGCAAAAAAAAGCAGGAGTTGCAATTCTCATCTCTGATAAATTAGACTTTAAAGCAACAAAGATCATAAGAGACAAAGAGGGACATTACATAATGGTAAAAGGATCAATGCAACAAGAAGAGCTAACGATCCTAAATATATATGCACCCAATACAGGAGCACCCAGATACATAAGGCAACTTCTTAATGACTTACAAAGACACATAGACTCCCACACAATAATAGTGGGAGACTTTAACACCCCATTGTCAACATTAGACAGATCAACCAGACAGAAAATTAACAAGGATATCCAGGACTTGAACTCAGACCTGGACCAAGCAAACCTAATAGACATTTACAGAACTCTCCACCCCAAATCCACAGAATATACATTCTTCTCAGCACCACATCACACCTACTCTAAAATTGACCACATAATTGGGAGTAAATCACTCCTCAGCAAATGCAAAAGAATGGAAATCGTAACAAACAGTCTCTCAGACCACAGTGCAATCAAGTTAGAACTCAGAATTCAAAAACTAACTCAGTACCGCACAGCTTCATGGAAACTGAACAACTTGCTCTTGAATGTTGACTGGATAAACAATGAAATGAAGGCAGAAATAAAGATGTTCTTCAAAACCAACGAGAATGAAGACACAACATACCAGAATCTCTGGGACACATTTAAAGCAGTCTCTAGAGGAAAATATACAGCAATAAGTGCCCACATGAGAAGCAAGGAGAGATCAAAAATTAACACCCTATCGTCAAAACTGAAAGAGCTAGAGGAGCAAGATCAAAAAAACTCAAAGTCTAGCAGAAGACAAGAAATAGCTAAGATCAGAGCAGAACTGAAGGAGATAGAGACACAAAAAACCCTTCAA
>NW_022452964.1:0-1149 GCF_009761245.1 Sapajus apella
ATGTTAACTCTGTAAGTTGAATGTACCGCTTGACAACCATTCTGCTAGAGAGCTCCGTTTTTGTTTTAGAGCCTAATATTTCTCATTATAGTCTATGCTCCTATTCACTCTGGAATATCCAAACGCAGCTTTTAGAAGAAATGTGTTTCCAACTCGCTGAATCTAAACATAGATGGAAATACCTAAGGTGAACCAACACACAGCAGAGCAGTTTGAAAAATAGGTTTCTCCTGTGTTTTAGACGCAGTCTTACTTCTAGATCTCATATGCGTGTATAAATATCCGTTTCTGTATTCTCTAAAGAAAGGCTTTCTGAACTGCTATATACACAAACCAGTTTAACTCTGTAAGTTGAATGCACACCTTGACAACCATTCTGCTATATATTTCCTTTTTTTTTTTTTTTTTTGAGTCAGATATTTCTCATTGAAGCATATACTCCCATTCACTCTGGAACATCCAGATGCAGCTTTTAGAAGAAACCTGTTTCCAACCCGCTGAATCTAAACATAAATGGAACTACCTAAAGTGAACCAAGACACAGCAGAGCAGTTTGAAATATAAGTTTTTCCTGTGCTTTGGTCTTAGTCATACTGCTAAATATCATATGCCTGTATATGACTGGAAATATGCGTTTCTGGATTCTCCAAAGAAAGGGATTCTGAACTGCTGCATGCACCAATCAGTTTAACTCTGTAAGTTGAATGCACACCTTGACAACCATTCTGCTAGATAGCTCCGTTTTTATTTTAGAGCCAGATATTTCTCATTACTGCCTATACACCCATTCACTCTGGAATATCCAAGCGCAGCTGTCAGAAGAAACTTGTTTCCAACTCGGTGAATTGAAACATAGGTACAACTTCCTAAGGTGAACAAACACACAGCAGAGCAGTTTGAAATATACGCATCTCCTGTGTTTTAGATGTAGTCTTACTGCTAATTCTCATGTGCCTCTATATGGCTGGAAATAACCGTATCTAATTTCTCCAAAGAAAGGGTTTCTGAACTGCTACATACAAATATCAGTTTAACTCTGTAAGTGGAATGTACAACTTGAAAACCATCTGATGGATACCTCCGTTTTTGTTTTAGAGCCAGCTATTTCTCATTACAGCACACACTCCCATTCACTGTGGAATATCCAAA
>NW_022452965.1:0-1149 GCF_009761245.1 Sapajus apella
CCACTGCACTCCAGCCTGGGCAGAGCGAGATTCTGTCTCAAAAAAAAGAGGGGGGCGGGGGGGATGCGGGAATGGTTTTGGAGAAAGGGGAACTCACACATGGTAGGTGAAAATGAAAATCAGAATATACACCATGGAAAACATATAAATAGGTGGAAACTCCTCAAAGAATTGACACTACAAATGTCCCCAGCTCTAGCGAGGTCTCTTTCTAAACATTCTGAGACATCAGAATAACCCTAGACAGCTCGGAGGCGCGTGGGGCTTGGAGGGTCCCAGGTCCCGCCCTTCACTGCGGCCTCTGGGCCAGGTGCTCCTATGCTGGACGCAGGTTGGACACCGTTCCCAGGCAAGGTGTGGACGCTGGGGCGGCCAGGACCCCACAACTGCCACCACCCAGACTACTGGGGCGCAGATGCCCACAAAGGAGTCAGGGCCCAAAGGCAGCAACAGCAAGAGGCCGGGAAGGAGCAGGGAGGCCCGGAGGGTTCCCGCGGGGGGTCCATGCCCTGCCACTTACCGTGGAGACCCGCCTCTTCCGCCATCAGATGGAAGCCACCACTGCTTCTCCGAAGCTGGCCCCTGTTTGCTGGGACCGCTAGCTGGTATCCTGCCGCCACTTCAGCTCACGGCTGCTTCTGCTCGCCGCGGCACCTGCTCTCTGGGACTGCACCGCCGCTTCTTGACACACCCTTCTGCAGGCCCCGACCATGCCGGTCCTTCTGGACGCCGCCATTTCTGCTGGCCCCGACCACGCCGCGGCTTCCTCCTAGCAAGCTTCTGCTCACTGGGACTACGCTGCCGCCTCTCACCGCTGCTTCAGCTCACTCAGACCGCACTGCCACCGCTTATGCTCGCTGGGACGCCGACTCTTCATTCTGCTCGCTGGGACTAGGCTGCCGCCTCTGGTCTCCACTCGCTCGGACCACACCGCCTCCGCTTCTGCTCGTTCCAACGATGCGGCTTCTGCCGGGGGCCCTCACGGGAAGCGCCGTCTCGGCTTCCGTAGGGGCGCGCACGCCGGCAGCGTCCTGAGAGACAGGCTGAGGCATCACCCGCTCTTAAAGGGGCCCCGGCCGGGACTGAACAGAAGCAGCTTCGCTGTGGCACAGGCCGAGCCTCTGCTCAGCCCCAGGATGGACGAAAGGC
>NW_022452966.1:0-1149 GCF_009761245.1 Sapajus apella
TTGAAGGGTTTTTTGTGTCTCTATCTCCTTCAGTTCTGCTCTGATCTTAGCTATTTCTTGTCTTCTGCTAGACTTTGAGTTTTTTTGATCTTGCTCCTCTAGCTCTTTCAGTTTTGACGATAGGGTGTTAATTTTTGATCTCTCCTTGCTTCTCATGTGGGCACTTATTGCTGTATATTTTCCTCTAGAGACTGCTTTAAATGTGTCCCAGAGATTCTGGTATGTTGTGTCTTCATTCTCGTTGGTTTTGAAGAACATCTTTATTTCTGCCTTCATTTCATTGTTTATCCAGTCAACATTCAAGAGCAAGTTGTTCAGTTTCCATGAAGCTGTGCGGTACTGAGTTAGTTTTTGAATTCTGAGTTCTAACTTGATTGCACTGTGGTCTGAGAGACTGTTTGTTACGATTTCCATTCTTTTGCATTTGCTGAGGAGTGATTTACTCCCAATTATGTGGTCAATTTTAGAGTAGGTGTGATGTGGTGCTGAGAAGAATGTATATTCTGTGGATTTGGGGTGGAGAGTTCTGTAAATGTCTATTAGGTTTGCTTGGTCCAGGTCTGAGTTCAAGTCCTGGATATCCTTGTTAATTTTCTGTCTGGTTGATCTGTCTAATGTTGACAATGGGGTGTTAAAGTCTCCCACTATTATTGTGTGGGAGTCTATGTGTCTTTGTAAGTCATTAAGAAGTTGCCTTATGTATCTGGGTGCTCCTGTATTGGGTGCATATATATTTAGGATCGTTAGCTCTTCTTGTTGCATTGATCCTTTTACCATTATGTAATGTCCCTCTTTGTCTCTTATGATCTTTGTTGCTTTAAAGTCTAATTTATCAGAGATGAGAATTGCAACTCCTGCTTTTTTTTGCTCTCCATTTGCTTGGTAAATCTTCCTCCATCCCTTTATTTTGACCATTTGTGTATCCTTGCATGTGAGTTGGGTTTCCTGGATACAGCACACCGATGGGTTTTGTCTTTTTATCCAATTTGCCATTCTGTGTCTTTTGATTGGGGCATTTAGTCCATTTACATTTAGGGTTAATATTGTTATGTGTGAATTTGATACTGCCATTTTGGTGCTAGCTGGCTGTTTTGCCCTTTAATTGAGCTGGTACTTGTTGTTCCTTTATATGTGTAGAGCCTCTTTCAG
>NW_022452967.1:0-102 GCF_009761245.1 Sapajus apella
GATAAAGAAGAGGAGATACACACACACACACACACACACACACACACACACACACACACTTCTACATAAAGTCACCACCAAATATCTCAATTGACAACTGTT
>NW_022452967.1:202-1149 GCF_009761245.1 Sapajus apella
GACCCCAGTGTGTAGTGCTCCCCTCCCTGTGTCCATGTGTTCTCATTGTTCAACACCCGCCTATGAGTGAGAACATGCGGTGTTTGATCTTCTGCTCTTCTGTCAGTTTGCTGAGAATGATGGTTTCCAGGTTCATCCATGTCCCTACAAAGGACCCAAACTCATCGTTTTTGATGGCTGCATAATATTCCATGGTGTATATGTGCCACATTTTCCCTATCCAGTCTATCGTCGACGGGCATTTGGGTTGGTTCCAGGTCTTTGCTATTGTAAACAGTGCTGCAATGAACATTCGTGTACACGTGTCCTTATAGTAGAACGATTTGTAATCCTTTGGATATATACCCAGTAATGGGATTGCTGGGTCAAATGGAATTTCTATTTCTAGGTCCTTGAGGAATCGCCACACTGTCTTCCACAATGGTTGCACTAATTTGCACTCCCACCAACAGTGCAAAAGTGTTCCTATTTCTCCACATCCTCTCCAGCATCTGTTGTCTCCAGGTTTTTTAATGATCGCCATTCTAACCGGCGTGAGATGGTATCTCAGTGTAGTTTTGATTTGCATTTCTCTGATGACCAGTGATGATGAGCATTTTTTCATATGTTTGTTGGCCTCACGTATGTCTTCTTTTGAGAAGTGTCTGTTCATATCCTTTGCCCACTTTTGAATGGGCTTGTTAGTTTTTTTCTTGTAAATCTGCTTTAGTTCTTTGTAAATTACGGATATCAGCCCTTTGTCAGATGGGTAAACTGCAAAAATTTTTTCCCAATCTGTTGGTTGCCGATTCACTCTAATGATTGTTTCTTTTGCTGTGCAGAAGCTGTGGAGTTTGATTAGGTCCCATTTGTCTATTTTGGCTTTTGTTGTCAATGCGTTTGGCGTTTTGGTCATGAAGTCCTTGCCTACACCTACGTCCTGAATGGTTTTGCCTAGATTTTCTTCT
>NW_022452968.1:0-1149 GCF_009761245.1 Sapajus apella
GAAGGAGAAGAAAACACTGGCAGGATGTGACATTCTTAAGTGTGAGGACTTTTCCCAGGTCTAAAGTTTCTGAAGGTGGCAGTTTGTGTCTCAGTCTCCGTGGGGTCCAGAATTTGCTGCACAGCAGGAGGTGACAAGGAGCTGCTGGATTCTTGGGTGACATTAACACTGGACGTGTGCTTGCTCTAAGCTTCAGAAGTCACACCCTCCCTGGGTTGGTTTTTGTTGTTGTATTTTTTTTTTTTTTTTGAGACGGAGTCTTGCTCTGTCTCCCAGGCTGGAGTGCAGTGGTGTGATCTCAGCTCACTGCAACCTCCACCACCTGGGTTCAAATGATTTTCCTGCCTCAGCCCCCTGACTAGCTGGGATTACAGTGACTGGCCACCGCACCAGCTAATTTTTGTATTTTTAGTAGAGATGGGGTTTCACCATGTTGGCCAGGCTGGTCTTGAACTCCTGACCTCGTGACCCACTGCATCGACCTCCCAAAGTGCTGAGATTACAGGTGTGAGCCACCATGCCCAATCTTTTTTTCTTCTTTAGAGATGGAGTCTTGCTCTGTCACCGAGGCTGGAGTTCAGTGGCACAATCTCAGCTCAATGCTGCAACCTCTGCCTCCTGGGTTCAAGAGAGTCTCCTGCCTCAGCCTCCTGAGTAGCTGGGACTACGTGTGCCACTATACCTGGCTAATTTTTGTCTTTTTAGTAGAGACAGGGTTTCACCATGTTGGCCGGGCTGGTCTCAAACTCCTGACCTCAGGAAAACCACCTGCCTCAGCCTCCCAAAGTGCTGGGATTACAGGCATGAGCCACCACACCTGGACCTACCCTGCATCTCAATGTCCACAAATATTATAAATCACCTGCTTAACTGTCTAGGATTTTCAACTAATTGTCCAATGTCTAGATGAAGGTGCTTTCAAATATTTATAATAGGTCAGGATGTGGACTAGGATGTTTTATCAATTAATTGGTTGGTTCCAAAGATGTAAAACTTTGAATCTGAAATAGAGCTGGAGAACTCAGCAAGGTAATATCAATTCCACATGAGCCTTTGAAGATCAATTGTGCCATCTGCCTCACAGGAAGCATTGGCATGTGATTTTTTCCTTACTAACATGGACTTTAATTTCATTTAGCTACTGTTCTT
>NW_022452969.1:0-1149 GCF_009761245.1 Sapajus apella
TTGAAGGGTTTTTTGTGTCTCTATCTCCTTCAGTTCTGCTCTGATCTTAGCTATTTCTTGTCTTCTGCTAGACTTTGAGTTTTTTTGATCTTGCTCCTCTAGCTCTTTCAGTTTTGACGATAGGGTGTTAATTTTTGATCTCTCCTTGCTTCTCATGTGGGCACTTATTGCTGTATATTTTCCTCTAGAGACTGCTTTAAATGTGTCCCAGAGATTCTGGTATGTTGTGTCTTCATTCTCGTTGGTTTTGAAGAACATCTTTATTTCTGCCTTCATTTCATTGTTTATCCAGTCAACATTCAAGAGCAAGTTGTTCAGTTTCCATGAAGCTGTGCGGTACTGAGTTAGTTTTTGAATTCTGAGTTCTAACTTGATTGCACTGTGGTCTGAGAGACTGTTTGTTACGATTTCCATTCTTTTGCATTTGCTGAGGAGTGATTTACTCCCAATTATGTGGTCAATTTTAGAGTAGGTGTGATGTGGTGCTGAGAAGAATGTATATTCTGTGGATTTGGGGTGGAGAGTTCTGTAAATGTCTATTAGGTTTGCTTGGTCCAGGTCTGAGTTCAAGTCCTGGATATCCTTGTTAATTTTCTGTCTGGTTGATCTGTCTAATGTTGACAATGGGGTGTTAAAGTCTCCCACTATTATTGTGTGGGAGTCTATGTGTCTTTGTAAGTCATTAAGAAGTTGCCTTATGTATCTGGGTGCTCCTGTATTGGGTGCATATATATTTAGGATCGTTAGCTCTTCTTGTTGCATTGATCCTTTTACCATTATGTAATGTCCCTCTTTGTCTCTTATGATCTTTGTTGCTTTAAAGTCTAATTTATCAGAGATGAGAATTGCAACTCCTGCTTTTTTTTGCTCTCCATTTGCTTGGTAAATCTTCCTCCATCCCTTTATTTTGACCATTTGTGTATCCTTGCATGTGAGTTGGGTTTCCTGGATACAGCACACCGATGGGTTTTGTCTTTTTATCCAATTTGCCATTCTGTGTCTTTTGATTGGGGCATTTAGTCCATTTACATTTAGGGTTAATATTGTTATGTGTGAATTTGATACTGCCATTTTGGTGCTAGCTGGCTGTTTTGCCCTTTAATTGAGCTGGTACTTGTTGTTCCTTTATATGTGTAGAGCCTCTTTCAG
>NW_022452970.1:0-1148 GCF_009761245.1 Sapajus apella
CATTATGGAAACAGCTAGGATACTGTGCACCCAGGGTGCATACACACACACACACACACACACACACACACACACACACACACAAATACTTTTTAAATAATAATAATGGGAATACAGGAATGTTTTAGAAGTGATTGCTGTTGTTACAACCTTGACCGTGATAATAACTTTTCAGGTTTACACTTACTCTAAACTCAATGAGGTAAGCATGTTAAATAATGTATTGTTTCATAGATGTAAACCTTACATTAATAAAGTGGTTTCAAAAATGTTACCATGAGGAGTATGCCAGAAAAGCAGATATCATCTCCCAGGAGATGAATGTGGATCTGGCTTGAGAAAGGACATTTTCAGGAATGTTCAGGGTTTGAACACCCCAAGCCTGCTCGGTAAACCTTTCCTGTACACAAGCCCAGGCGAGATGGAAACAGGCTGCTGGGATAAAAGGCTCAGAAGAAAGCAGAGTGGAAGTGGTGGACAAGGTCTGACCCCATGGAGGGTCAGCGTGGATGGGGGGCGCTGCTGAGAGCCTGTGGATGGACAAGAATGTGGACCAGCGGCAGGAGGAAGACAAGGCAGGGGGCTCTTCCTGAGCCAAGAGGATGTCTCACGGAGGGTGTGGGCAGGGGCCATGCACAGGCACAGGCGGTGTCATGGAGCAGGGAGCCATCGGGGTATAGACCCAGGACAGAGCATAAGAAATGGGGACATTCCCAAGGGAGCAGGCACAGAAACAGCGACTGACAAGCCTCTGTCTTGGGCTCCCATCTGTCTATCAAAGATGAAGTTAATTGATGTTCCCACCCGAACAGAAATGACTGAATCCCCGAGTGAGGATCTACATAAGTGGTACTGCCAGGGGAAGAAACGCTGGAGCTACCAGCCACCCTCCTCCCTCACACTTCCCTGCCTGTCTCCCATCCCCAAAGCTTGGAGGTTCTCATCCTTGTCCAGTGTGGGAGCCACACTCAGTCCCCAGAACCCTCAGGGGGCTTCCTGACAAGCTCAGCTGAGTCTAACAAAAATACGGCATTTACAAGCAAGTTCTCTATCTGCATGTCATCAATGTGCTTATAAGGCTTTAGAGTAAATGAAATAAGCAAAAAACAGACTTTATGAGGCTGTAGAAAAATCAACAAATCTAAAAG
>NW_022452971.1:0-1148 GCF_009761245.1 Sapajus apella
TACATAAAAATATAAATAGTTGAAACTGACAAATGTCTAGAAAATTGTAACTGCCAAAACCAGACCAGAAGAAATAGGTAACAGAATCAAGTTTCAGGTCAAGATCATAGAAATGTATGCTGATGTATCCAATAATAAGTTACATATTAAAGAGTGTTTGTAGCGTCACCATCATCATAGTCTTCAAACTCAAAACAACCCAATTTTGTATTTCTACTAGACTAGATAAATTGTGAATTGTTTTATTAATACTATGTAGTATTTGAATAAATAATCTGTCTCCACATGCAACATGATTAATTTTAAAAACATAATATTGATTAAAAAATGGTTAAATTTAAAAAGAGTATATACAGTATTATTCCAGTCATTTGCAATCCAAAACCAGGCAAAACCAAGCTAGTGGGTAGGGATACATATTCGAATGTAAAATTCACAAAGTTAAACAATAAAGTAATTTGAATTGCAGATAGTTGTTATTTCTGGAACGAAGACAGGGGTTATAATTAGAAAGGAGCATATGAGGTATTATGGGGTTAACAAAGTTCCCTTTCTTGACATGGGAGGTGTTTAAATTAGTGTGCAGTTTATAATATAGCATTTATACTTCATAAAATGTTCTATATTTGTTATATATAACAATAATAGGCAGTAAAAATGAAAAAAAGAAAAGAAATATTTCTAAACAAATGATATGAGATTAGCTAAATCTTGATACCAACTCCTGATAGGCACAATATGAGAAATGAAAATTGAATATCAATATTCCTTATAAACATAGATGCACATATTCTAAAACATTGATAAACTGAACCTATCACTGGCTTAAAATCTATCACTGATAGAAAAATCTATCAGTGGCTTAGTCAAACCTTTGATAGTGTCCTCCTCCTGCCCTTTGCCTCATTTTTCTTTACACTTCAGGCGGCTGAAAAAGTCATTCTGTGACTTTTCCCTAGCATCGATTCTCTTTCTCTTATAAAAGTCAGAGACTGCGTCTAAGATTAAATTTATATTTTTAAATATTTTATGGAAACACACCAGAAACAATAATATGAAGAAATTAAAGGATATAGTCTGTTGGTATCAAAATTTAATAAGATGATGTTATAATCAAAATTACATAAAAATATAAATAGTTGAAACTG
>NW_022452972.1:0-1148 GCF_009761245.1 Sapajus apella
AGATTCTCCAAAGAAAGTTTTAGTGAACTGCTACATTCACACAATTGCTTAACTTTGTAAGTTTAATATACCCCTTGACAATCATTCTGCTACATAGTTCCATTTTTATTTTAGTGCCCGATATTTCTCATTAAATCCTATACTCCCATTCACTCAGGAAGATCCAAACGCCGCTTTTCGGAGAAAAGTGTTTCTAACTCGCTGAATCTAAACACAGATGCAGTTTCCAAGGTGAACGAACACACAGTGGAGAAGTTTTAAAGAGTCGTTTCTCGTATGCTTTACATGCGATCTTAAAGGTAATTCTTTAGAGTCTGTATATGGCTGGAAATATCTCTTTCCAGATTCTCCAAAGAAACTGTTAGTGAACTGCTACATTCACACAATTGTTTAACTCCTTAAGTTTAATATACACCTGGCCAATCATTCTCCTACATAGTTCCGTTTTTGTTTTAGAGCTAGATATTTCTCATTTCACTGTATACTCCCAGTCACTCAAGAATATCGACACGCAGCTTTTAGAGAAAACGTGTTTCTAACTCGCTGAATGGAAACATAGATGCAACTTCCTATGGTCAACGAACACAGAGCAGAGCAGTTTGAAAGAGATGATTCTCCTGTGGCTTAGACTGGATCATATAGCTAACTCAAGTGAGCCTGTATATAGCTGGAAATACTCTTTCCAGATTCTCCAAGGAAAGTGTTTCTGAACTGCTACATTCACACATCTGTCTAACTCTGTAAGTTGAATACACAACTTGACAATCATTCTTCTACATAGCTACGTTTTTGTTTTAGAGCTAGATATTTCTCATTAAACCCTATACTCCCTTTCACTCTGGAATATCCAAACGCAGCTTTTTGGAGAAACGTCTTTCTAACTCGCAGAATCTAAATATAGATGCAACTTCCGAAGGTGAACGAACACACAGTGGAGCAGTTTGAAAGAGACGTTTCTCGTATCATTTAGATGTGATCATAAAGCTAATTCTTAAGAGTCTGTATAAAGCTGGAAATATCTCTTTCCAGATTCTCCGAAGAAAGGGTTGGTGAACTGCTAGATTCACACAATTGTTTAACTCTGTAAGTTTAATATACACATTGACAATCATTCTGTTATAGCTCCGTTTTTGTTTTTGGGCCAGATA
>NW_022452973.1:0-1148 GCF_009761245.1 Sapajus apella
TAACTCGCAGTATCTAAACATAGATGCAACTTCCGAAGGTGAACGAATACACA
The DNA here is from genome assembly GCF_009761245.1 of Sapajus apella. NCBI lineage: Eukaryota > Metazoa > Chordata > Mammalia > Primates > Cebidae > Sapajus > Sapajus apella. The sequence goes on from NW_022452973.1 coordinate 54, forward strand.
GTGGAGCAGTTTGAAAGAGACGATTCTCATATGATTTAGATGCGATCTTAAAGCTAATTCTTAAGAGTCTGTATAAGGCTAGAAATATCTCTTTCCATATTCTCCAAAGAAACTGTTGGTGAACTGCTACATACACAAAATTGTTTAACTCTGTAAGTTTAATATACACCTTGACAATCATTCTGCAACATAGCTCCGTTTATGTTTTAGAACCACATATTTCTCATTAAACCCTATACTCCCATTCACTCAGGAATATCCAAACGCAGGTTTTTGGAGAAACATATTTCTAACTCGCAGAACCTAAACAAACATGCAACTTCCGAAGGTGAACGAACACACAGTGGAGCAGTTTGAAAGAGACGTTTCTCGTATGATTTAGATGCGACCTTAAAACTAATTCTTAAGAGTCTGTATATGGCTGGAAATATCTCTTTCCAGATTCTCCAAAGAAAGGGTTAGTGAACTTCTACATTCACATAATTGTTTAACTCTGTAAGGTTAATAAACACCTTGACAATCAATCTGCTACATTGCTCCGTTTTTGTTTTAGAGCGAGATATTTCTCATTAAACCCTATACTCCCATTCACTCAGGAATATCCAAACGCAGCTTTTTGGAGAAACGTGTTTCTAACTCGCAGAATCTAAACATAGATGCAACTTTCGAAGGTGAACGAACACACAGTGGAGCAGTTTGAAAGAGACGTTTCTCGTATGATTTACATGTGATCTTAAAGCTAATTCTTAAGAGTCTGTATAAGTCTGGAAATATCTCTTTCCGGATTCTCCAAAGAAAGTGTTGGTGAACTGCTACATTCACACAATTGTTTAACTCTGTAAGTTTAATATACACCTTGACAATCATTCTGCAACATAGCTCCGTTTTTGTTTTAGAGCCAGATATTTCTCTTTAAACCCTATACTCCCATTCACTCAGGAACATCCAAACGCAGCTTTTTGGAGGAACGTGTTTCTAACTCGCTGAACAGAAACATAGGTGCAAATTCCGAAGGTGAACGAACACACAGTGGAGTAGTTTGAAAGAGACATTTCTCGTATGATTTAGATGCGATCTTAAAGCTAATTCTTAAGA
>NW_022452974.1:0-1148 GCF_009761245.1 Sapajus apella
AAATTGGATAAAAAGACAAAACCCATCGGTGTGCTGTATCCAGGAAATCCATCTCACATGCAAGGATACACAAAGGCTCAAAATAAAGGGATGGAGGAAGATTTACCAAGCAAATGGAGAGCAAAAAAAAGGAGGAGTTGCAATTCTCATCTCTGTAAATTAGACTCTAAAGCAACAAAGATCATAAGAGACAAAGAGGGACATTATATAATGGTAAAAGGATCAATGCAACAAGAAGAGCTAACGATCCTAAATATATATGCACCCAATACAGGAGCACCCAGATACATAAGGCAAGTTCTTAATGACTTACAAAGAGACTTAGGCTCCCACACAATAATAGTGGGAGACTTTAACACCCCATTGTCAACATTAGACAGATCAACCAGACAGAAAATTAACAAGGATATCCAGGACTTGAACTAAGACCTGGACCAAGCAAACCTAATAGACATTTACAGAACTCTCCACCCCAAATCCACAAAACATACATTCTTGTCAGCACCACATCACACCTACTCTAAAATTGACCACATAATTGGGAGTAAATCACTCCTCAGCAAATGCAAAAGAATGGAAATAGTAACAAACAGTCTTTCAGACCACAGTGCAATAAAGTTAGAACTCAGAATTGAAAAACTAACTCAGAACCGCACAGCTTCATGGAAACTGAACAACTTGCTCTTGAATGTTGACTGGATAAACAATGAAATGAAGGCAGAAATAAAGATGTTCTTCGAAACCAACGAGAATGAAGACACAACATACCAGAATCTCTGGGACACATTTAAAGCAGTCTCAAGAGGAAAATATATAGCAATAAGTGCCCACATGAGCAGCAAGGAGAGATCAGAAATTGACACCCTATCGTCAAAACTGAAAGAGCTAGAGGAGCAAGATCAAAAAATCTCAAAGTCTAGCAGAAGACAAGAAATAGCTAAGATCAGAGCAGAACTGAAAGAGATAGAGACACAAAAAACCCTTCAAAAAATCAATAAATCCAGGAGCTGGTTTTTTAAAAAGATCAACAAAATAGACAGACGACTAGCCAGATTAATAAAAAAGAAAAGAGAGAATAACCAAAATGATGCAATAAAAAATGATAAAGGGGATATCACCACAGATTCCACAGAAATTCAAACCATCAT
>NW_022452975.1:0-1148 GCF_009761245.1 Sapajus apella
GAGGCTCACCTGGGCTCCTCCTCTTCCTGCAGGTACAGTAGCCTGTTGGAGATTGAGAAAAATACTTTCATGGCAATCTGGAAGAAGAGATGTGATAAGTTCATAGTGGATGTGGCATGGAGTGAGGAGAAACTAGCCATCCTCCATGATCTGCCTTCCTGCACATGCTGCCACCGCCGTTCACCCGTTCTTGAATCAGCTCCATGTCCCCATCAAATCAATGGCCTGGGTATGGAGTGACCCTGTGAGAAGCACTTGGCTGGCTGACCAGCTTCATCCTCTGGAACATTCTCCCTCAGCTGCAGCAGCATTGACCCTCATGATTTTCTCCGCTCTGTCCATCGCTTCCAGTTTCCCTACTTCAGAATCTCCTCCTCTCTGACCTCTGTGCTGTGTCCTCAGGGCTCAGTCCTGGGCTCTCTTCTATTCTGATCTCTCTATTTAAAAAAAATTTGTTTGGCCGGGTATGGTGTCTCACGCCTGTAATCCAAGCACTTTGGAGGCCAAGATGGGTGGATCACCTGAGGTTGGGGGTTCAAGACCAGCCTGACCAACATGATGAAACCCCATCTTTTAAAATTAATTAATTAATTAAGAAATGTTTTTCAAGATGGAGTTTTGCTCTTGGCACCCAGGCTGGAGTGCAATGGCGCCATCTTGGCTCACTGCAACCTCCACCTCCCAGGTTCAGGTGATTCTCCTGCCTCAGCCTCCCAAGTAGCTGGGATTACAGGTGTGTGCCACCATGCCCAGCTGAGTTTTGTATTTTTAGTAGAGAAGGGGTTTCATCTTGTTGGTCAGGCTGGTCTCAAACTCCTGACCTCAGGTGATCCACCCACCCCGGCTTCCCAAAGTGCTGGGATTACAAGGGTGAGCCACCATGCCTGGCATGTTCTGATCTCTTTAACTCCTTCCCCTTTATTTCTCATCTCTCTGTGTACTGTTCCTGGGTGGTCTCATCCATTCCCTTGCCTTTCATACCATTTATTTGTTAATGATTCCTACATTTATTTATGCACTTGAAGAGCTCAAAGGAATCTCTGAAACTGAGGAGGTACAATTCTGAACCCTCAATCTCTTCCCTTTAAACCTTTCTTTTTTTCTACTTTAATTTTTCTAAGGAATGCCTTGCTACATTGCCCAGGCTG
>NW_022452976.1:0-1148 GCF_009761245.1 Sapajus apella
CAAACTCTTGGCCTCAAGTGAACCTCCCACCTCAGCCTCCCAAAGTGTTAGGATTATAGGCATGAGCCACTGCTTCTGGTCCATGTCCTGAGGTCTCCGCTGCTGTCTGCCAATGGCGAAGTAAACAAAATGATGGTGCTAATGCTCAAAGTGGCCCAGGGCCAGGTGGAGAAGGGAGTTCAGGAAAGAGATGGGGCTGCAGGGGTCTTACCTTCAGGTGGTGCTCATTGGCTGTCCTCATCATTGGGGTTGAGTCTGAAGGTGCCCTGGGCCCACACCTTAGTCACCTATAGTGGGATGGCAGCAATGCTGGGGGTCAGGTGAACAGGTATCAGCAGCCAGGAGAGCCCCTGCCCTGGTCCCACCCTATCTCTCATGGCTGACTGTCACTGTCCAGTAGCTGAGTCCTGGAAGCCCACCCTGGGAGGGGGCATCTTGGGTCCAGCACACCTTCACCCATGAGCCACGGGGGCTACAGGGTCATTAAAGGATGGAGAGAGATGGTCATCAAGGCACACAGTTAAGCAGGATTAGGATATATAATTAGTTCAATGTGAAACCACAGACAGACAACACTGCTATTTGCTCAGCCTGGGGGCACATGAAGGGGCCTCCGGTGGGGCTTGGGCCACGGGAGTGCCTCCTAAGCTGCCTGTTCCTTGAACACGATGTGTACCAAGGGGAGATGGAGTGAGGGCAGCGCCATGGGGAAGGGACAGGATTGCCACCCTGAGCTGTGTGACCTTAGACCAGACCCCTCTTCTCCAAGTGAGGCCAGCCGAACAGGTGATTTTGGGAGCCAGTGCCTGACAGCCTGGATTTTAGCTTCATGGGTGGGTGAGAACCTGTGAGAGTTTAGAGATGCTGGGAGAACCTTTTCCTGGGAGAGTTTTCCAAACAGAGCCACCCTGGGCCCCACTAAGAAAGGATCCTACCAGAAGCCTTCACCACTGTCTTTCTCCATGCCGGTCATGATGGTGTCATGAATGTAAGTGGTGGGTGTCGTGTACAGAAGCACAGACCACTGTATTCCTGCCAAGTTGAAGAAGTCAAAGTCTGTGTTCTGGACAAAGTAACCCTTGGGATATCTAGGGTGGGAGGATTGTGGTTCGCTGGGTCCTTGCCCTGGGTCCTTTGGCCTCAGCTGG
>NW_022452977.1:0-1148 GCF_009761245.1 Sapajus apella
AAGAAGATATACAAGTGGCTGATAAGCCCATTAAAAGATGCATATCATCGTTAACCACTGGGAAATGCAAATCAAAACCACAGTGAGATACCACCTCACACTCACTGGGATGACTGTCATTAAAAAGATGGACAGGCCGGGCGTAGTGGCTCACGCCTGTAATCGGAGCACAATGGCAGGCCGGACCAACAGGGTGAAACCCTGTCTTGAAAAAAAAAAAAAAAAGAAATCAAAAAAATAAAAATAAAATAAAATAAAAAGATGGACAGTAACAAGTGTTGCCGAGGATATGGAGAAATGTGAACCTTTATACATTGCTAGTGGGAATGAAAAAGGGTATAGCCACTCTGAAAACATTTGGTATTTTCTCAAAAAGCCAAACATGGAGTTATGGTATGACCTAGCAATTCTACTTTCTAGGCAAATATTCACACAAAATCTTGTACATGAATTTTTTTTTTTTTTGAGAGGGAGTTTCATTCTCGTTGTCCAGGATGGAGTGCAATGGTGCGAACTCAGCTGACTGCAACCTCCGCCTCCTGGGTTCAAGCGATTCTCCTGCCTCAGCTTCCCGAGTAGCTGGGATTACAGGCATGTGCCACCACTCCCAGCTAATTTTGTGTTTTTAGTAGAGACGGGGTTTCACCAAGTTGGTCAGGCTGGTCTCAAACTCCTGACCTCAGGTGATCTGCCTGCCTCAGCCTCCCAAAGTGCTGGTATTACAGGTGTGAGCCACCGCGCCTGGTGGTACATGAATGTTTATGGTAGCATTATTCATAATAGCCAAACGGAGGAAACAGCCAAAATCTGCAAGAGATGAACAGGGCTGTACATGGTTCATGCCTGTAATCCCAGTACTTTGGGTGACTGAGGAGAGCAGAATGCTTGAGCTCAGGAGTTCAAGACCAGCCTGGGTAAAATGGTGAGACTTCTGTCTCTACAAAAAATATAAGAATTAGCCAGCCGCCGGGCACGGTGGCTCAAGCCTGTAATCCCAGCACTTTGGGAGGCCGAGGCGGGTGGATCACGAGGTCAAGAGATCGAGACCATCCTGGTCAACATGGTGAAACCCCGTCTCTACTAAAACTACAAAAAATTAGTTGGGCATGGTGGCACGTGCCTGTAATCCCAGCTACTCAGGAGGCTGA
>NW_022452978.1:0-1148 GCF_009761245.1 Sapajus apella
TAACTCGCAGTATCTAAACATAGATGCAACTTCCGAAGGTGAACGAATACACAGTGGAGCAGTTTGAAAGAGACGATTCTCATATGATTTAGATGCGATCTTAAAGCTAATTCTTAAGAGTCTGTATAAGGCTAGAAATATCTCTTTCCATATTCTCCAAAGAAACTGTTGGTGAACTGCTACATACACAAAATTGTTTAACTCTGTAAGTTTAATATACACCTTGACAATCATTCTGCAACATAGCTCCGTTTATGTTTTAGAACCACATATTTCTCATTAAACCCTATACTCCCATTCACTCAGGAATATCCAAACGCAGGTTTTTGGAGAAACATATTTCTAACTCGCAGAACCTAAACAAACATGCAACTTCCGAAGGTGAACGAACACACAGTGGAGCAGTTTGAAAGAGACGTTTCTCGTATGATTTAGATGCGACCTTAAAACTAATTCTTAAGAGTCTGTATATGGCTGGAAATATCTCTTTCCAGATTCTCCAAAGAAAGGGTTAGTGAACTTCTACATTCACATAATTGTTTAACTCTGTAAGGTTAATAAACACCTTGACAATCAATCTGCTACATTGCTCCGTTTTTGTTTTAGAGCGAGATATTTCTCATTAAACCCTATACTCCCATTCACTCAGGAATATCCAAACGCAGCTTTTTGGAGAAACGTGTTTCTAACTCGCAGAATCTAAACATAGATGCAACTTTCGAAGGTGAACGAACACACAGTGGAGCAGTTTGAAAGAGACGTTTCTCGTATGATTTACATGTGATCTTAAAGCTAATTCTTAAGAGTCTGTATAAGTCTGGAAATATCTCTTTCCGGATTCTCCAAAGAAAGTGTTGGTGAACTGCTACATTCACACAATTGTTTAACTCTGTAAGTTTAATATACACCTTGACAATCATTCTGCAACATAGCTCCGTTTTTGTTTTAGAGCCAGATATTTCTCTTTAAACCCTATACTCCCATTCACTCAGGAACATCCAAACGCAGCTTTTTGGAGGAACGTGTTTCTAACTCGCTGAACAGAAACATAGGTGCAAATTCCGAAGGTGAACGAACACACAGTGGAGTAGTTTGAAAGAGACATTTCTCGTATGATTTAGATGCGATCTTAAAGCTAATTCTTAAGA
>NW_022452979.1:0-1148 GCF_009761245.1 Sapajus apella
CCCCCCAAATAATTATTGTGAACACCTTGCTTTATGGTCACTGTAACATTTGGGCTGAGGGACAGGGAGGAAAAGTAACAATAATCCACATGTCCCTGGCATCTGTTCAGAGCAGTTTGCAGAATGTAATGCTCTTTTGTAAGAAATGTTTTATGATTTTTAAACGAAATTTAGTGAACCTATTTTTGGTGGTCATTTTTTTTTTAAGACCCACCCCCAAACTAAATACTAAATTTGATTTTCAGCTCCTCTGTTGGATATATAAGTGGATCTCTTCTTGGGCATAGGCAAAATAACTTGGCAAACTTAGCTCTGGTGATTTCTTGATGGTTTGAAAATCTATTGCTGGGAAGAAATTCCATCATACATATTCATGCTTATAATAAAATGGGGATTTTTTGTTTTTGCAAACGCCTGCCCCTGCTTTTCAACAATTTTCTATGTTAGTAGTTGTAAAGAGCTAAGGTGGGGAGCACTACTACAAGTTGAGTAATGGTATGCGTATATACCAGTATTCTGATTGGCAGCAAGTTTTATCAAAATAACACTTCGTTATGGAAGTGACTGATACTGAAAAAAATTGATTATTTTTATTAGATAATTTCTCACCTATAGACTTAAACTGTCAACTTGCTGTAGTGTCTTGTTAAACTTTGTAAAATATATATATACTTGTTTTTCCATTGTATGCAAATTGAAAGAAAAGATGTACCATTTCTCTGTTATATGTTGGATTATGTAGGAAAAGTTTGTGTACAATTCAAAAAAAGATGAAAAAAGTTCCTGTGGATGTTTTGTGTAGTTTCTTGTCATTTGTATTGATAGTTAAAATTCACTTCCAAATAAATAAAACACCCATGATGCTAAAAAAAAAAAAAGAAGAAGAAGAAGAAATTGTCTTCTTTGTACTCTGGTCTAAGTCCCAGCAGCATTTGATTGTTTTCTGTTTGGTAAAATAAGCATACATAACATAAAATGTCCCACTGTCGCCATTTTTAAGTGTACAGCTCAATGCTTTCAGCACATTAACACTGTTGTGCAACCATCACTGATGTTCACCTTCAGACCTCTTTTCATCTTGCAGAATCACACTTCTGTGCTCATTAAACATGCCCCAGCCACCATTAGCAACCATTGTTCTGCTTTCC
>NW_022452980.1:0-1148 GCF_009761245.1 Sapajus apella
TACATAAAAATATAAATAGTTGAAACTGACAAATGTCTAGAAAATTGTAACTGCCAAAACCAGACCAGAAGAAATAGGTAACAGAATCAAGTTTCAGGTCAAGATCATAGAAATGTATGCTGATGTATCCAATAATAAGTTACATATTAAAGAGTGTTTGTAGCGTCACCATCATCATAGTCTTCAAACTCAAAACAACCCAATTTTGTATTTCTACTAGACTAGATAAACTGTGAATTGTTTTATTAATACTATGTAGTATTTGAATAAATAATCTGTCTCCACATGCAACATGATTAATTTTAAAAACATAATATTGATTAAAAAATGGTTAAATTTAAAAAGAGTATATACAGTATTATTCCAGTCATTTGCAATCCAAAACCAGGCAAAACCAAGCTAGTGGGTAGGGATACATATTCGAATGTAAAATTCACAAAGTTAAACAATAAAGTAATTTGAATTGCAGATAGTTGTTATTTCTGGAACGAAGACAGGGGTTATAATTAGAAAGGAGCATATGAGGTATTATGGGGTTAACAAAGTTCCCTTTCTTGACATGGGAGGTGTTTAAATTAGTGTGCAGTTTATAATATAGCATTTATACTTCATAAAATGTTCTATATTTGTTATATATAACAATAATAGGCAGTAAAAATGAAAAAAAGAAAAGAAATATTTCTAAACAAATGATATGAGATTAGCTAAATCTTGATACCAACTCCTGATAGGCACAATATGAGAAATGAAAATTGAATATCAATATTCCTTATAAACATAGATGCACATATTCTAAAACATTGATAAACTGAACCTATCACTGGCTTAAAATCTATCACTGATAGAAAAATCTATCAGTGGCTTAGTCAAACCTTTGATAGTGTCCTCCTCCTGCCCTTTGCCTCATTTTTCTTTACACTTCAGGCGGCTGAAAAAGTCATTCTGTGACTTTTCCCTAGCATCGATTCTCTTTCTCTTATAAAAGTCAGAGACTGCGTCTAAGATTAAATTTATATTTTTAAATATTTTATGGAAACACACCAGAAACAATAATATGAAGAAATTAAAGGATATAGTCTGTTGGTATCAAAATTTAATAAGATGATGTTATAATCAAAATTACATAAAAATATAAATAGTTGAAACTG
>NW_022452981.1:0-1147 GCF_009761245.1 Sapajus apella
AGCTTTTTGCCCTTAACTTTTATTTTGAACTACAGGTATTGATTGACATACGACCTGTGCAACTACGACCATTCGACTTTACAACCACAATCACTAGCCACGACTGCTCTGCGTCTGGCAGCGCAAACGTTGCTCAGCTGGGCATACGACAGTGCGGACCAGCTTCCGGCAGCACTACCATCTCCGCGTGCCTGTAGCCTACTCAACTTCGACCAAATCGTGTTACCACCAGTCTGTTGGAACCAATCATGATTGTAAGTCGAGCACTAGCTGTACCCCAGAAAATAATACAGAGAGATTCTGTGTTCCCATTACTTTACTTCCCCCAGTGGCAAAACCTCACATAGTTATAGTATATGATCAAAACTGGGAAACTGACACTGGCACAGCCCATAGCCAAGCTGCAGACCTGACACAGTTTACCAGTGTTGCAGGAACTTGCTTTGAGCAGGGTTGGGTGTAGTATCTTCTTGTAAAGTTCCAAGCCGTTTTATTACATGTCTGGCTCCACATGGTGACTTCCATGTTGAGGTCCCAGCTGTGCCATCGCCCCACAGGAGCTTGTGCAGCCCTCTGTAGGCACAGCCTCCCGCACTAACACTGGCCCATGGGGAGGTGTTTTGTTTTACCTAGTATAATTGTAAATTGCATTCTTTTATTGTAAGTAAGGTCGAGTGACTTTCTATTTGTTTTAGAACTACTCATCTTTCCTTTTTTGTGAACTGTCAGTTCCTTTGTATATTATTTTTCTGCTAAGTTATCTTTTTCTCCATGACTTACAGGAGTTCTTCCTTAGGGAAGTTAGGTCCTTGTGATGTGAGATCAAAATCCACCATCCTTCATTTTCCCCTGCCTGCCCATAAACCTGATGATTTGCCAGCATTTATGTCACATTTTAGATGCATGTATTTTTCCTTGCTATTGAGTTTGATTTGTTGATATTTGCAGATGCTGCAATAACTCTTGGGGTAGTGGTGGACAAGTTGTCACCTCGATTGGCTCAGCTCAAGGTTCGCACAGAGTGTTCAGTACCAGAGTAGCAGAAGTTCCACCTGATACTCAAAATGTCTGGGCCTCTCACCTGCGCAACACCCTGTACAAGGCCATTCTCGAATATGACAATGTTGGAGAGGCCTCTGAGCAAACC
>NW_022452982.1:0-1147 GCF_009761245.1 Sapajus apella
CTTCTAGGGTTTTTATGGTGTTAGGTCTTATGTTTAAGTCTTTAATCCATCTGGAGTTAATTTTAGTGTAAGGTGTCAGGAAGGGGTCCAGTTTCTGCTTTCTGCATATGGCTAGCCAGTTTTCCCAACACCATTTATTAAACAGGGAATCCTTTCCCCATTGCTTGTTTTGGTCAGGTTTGTCAAAGATCAGATGGTTGTAGATGTGTGGTGTTGCCTCCGAGGGCTCTGTTCTGTTCCATTGGTCTATATCTATGTTTTGGTACCAGCACCATGCTGTTTTGATTACTGTAGCCTTGTAGTATAGTTTGAAGTCTAGTAGTGTGATGCCTCCTGCATTGTTCTTTTTGCTTAGAATTGACTTGGCTATGCAAGCTGTCTTTTGGTTCCATATGAAAGTTTAAGTTGGTTTTTTCCAGTTCTGTGAAGAAGGTCATTGGTAGCTTGATGGGGCTAGCATTGAATCTGTAAATTACTTTGGGCAGCATGGCCATTTTTATGATATTGATTCTTTCTAACCATAAACATGGAAAGTTTCTCCATCTGTTTGTCTCCTCTCTTATTTCGTTGAGCAGTGGTTTGTAGTTCTCCTTGAAGAGGTCCTTTACATCCTTTGTTAGTTGTATTCCTAGGTATTTTATTCTCTTTGTAGCAAGTGTGAATGGCAGTTTGATTTTGATTTGGCTCTCTTTAAGTCTGTTATTGGTGTATAGGAATGCTTGTGATTTTCGCACATTGATTTTGTATCCTGAGACTTTGCTGAAATTGCTTATCAGTTTCAGGAGATTTTGGGCTGAGACGATAGGGTCTTCTAGATATACAATCATGTCATCTGCAAATAGAGACAATTTGACTTCCTCCTTTCCTATTTGAATACCCTTTATTTCTTTTCCTTGCCTGATTGCTCTGGCTAGAACTTCCAGTACTATATTGAATAGGAGTGGTGAGAGAGGGCATCCTTGTCTAGTGCCAGATTTCAAAGGGAATGCTTCCAGTTTTTGCCCATTCAGTATGATAGTGGCTGTTGGTTTGTCATGAATAGCTTTTATTATTTTGAGTTATGTTCCATCAATACCTAGTTTATTGAGGGTTGTTAGCATAAAGGGCTGTTGAATTTCATCCAAGGCCTTCTCTGCATCAATTGAGA
>NW_022452983.1:0-830 GCF_009761245.1 Sapajus apella
CTCCGCCTCCCGGATTCAAGCAATTCTGCCTCAGCCTTCGGAGCAACTGGTATTACAGGCCGTGCTCCACCACATTGGCTAATTTTTTTCTGTCGCCCAGGCTGGAGCGCAATGGCGCGATCTCGGCTCACTCCAACCTGCAACCTCCCCCTTCTGGGTTCAAGCGATTCTCCTGCCTCAGCCTCCCAAGCAGCTGGGATTACAGCTGCCCGCCACCATGCCTGGCTAATTTTCGTATATTTAGTAGAGACAGGGTTTCACCATGTTGACCAGGCTGGTCTTGAACTCTGGCCCTCAGGTGATCCACCTGCCTCAGCCTCCCAAAGTGCTGGGATTACAGGCATAAGCCATGGCATCCAGCCTAAAAGACAAAAATTCTTTTAATAGACAATAATTTAACACATTCACATATCACTTTATATGAGTTAAAAGAGAGTTATAAATGAAAGCTTTAGTCTTAGAATCAGAAACAAAGCACAGATGTCCTTTCTCATTACTTCAATTCAAAATTATTTTGTAAGTTTTATCCTGTGATATTAGAGAGGAAAAAATAAGAAAAAAAAGCAGCTAAAATCAGACTTAATTTGCTTTCTCTAAGACAAGTAGCAAGGCAAGAATATCTGCAGTCATCATGTCTAACCGTCTTTTTTTTTTTTTTTTTTTGAGACGAAGTCTCGCTCCGCCACCAGGCTGGAGAATAGCGGCGCGATCTCTGCTCACTGCGACCTCCGCCTACCGGGTTGAAGTGATTTTTCTGCCTCAGCCTCCTGAGTAGCTGGGACCACAGGTGTGTATCACCGTGCCTAGCTAATTTTCTTTTTCTTTTCTTT
>NW_022452983.1:930-1147 GCF_009761245.1 Sapajus apella
GACGGGGTTTCACCATGTTGACCAGGATGGTCTTGATCTCTTGACCTCGTGATCCACCCGCCTCGGCCTCCCAAAGTGCTGGGATTACAGGAGTGAGCCACCGCAATTCTTTTTCTTTTTTTAAGAGGAATTCTTGCTCTGTCACCCGGGCTGTAGTGCAGCTGGCGATGTTGGCTCACGGCAACCTCTGCCTCCCAGGTTCAAGCGATTCTTCTGT
>NW_022452984.1:0-1147 GCF_009761245.1 Sapajus apella
CACACATCCGGGCCAAGAGGAAGCGGGAGGAGCTGAGCAATGTCCTGTCCGCCGTGAGGAAAGCTGCTGCCAAGAAAGACTGAGCCCCCTCCCCTGCTGTCTCCCTGAAATAAAAAACAGCTGCACCCCCCAAAAAAAGAAAGGTTTTTATGTATAGAATGTAGATTCATATAGTCATATCTGAGACCTGCTAACAAAGTTGCTAAGAAGGACTGCTTTAACAATCAGCTGTAACTCATTTACAGTTGTCATAATAAAAGGCTTTGAGTCTATCTAACATGTCAACCTTCTTTTTTGTAGAAATTTGGGTCATGCCCTATCCTTGCCCTTATCTAGTTACTGCAAATAGCAGAATTTCCCTCACCTGTATCAGGAAGACAAGACCCTAGCACTCGTGCTTGTACTCTAACCAATCTATTTTCAGGCAAGTCAGTTAATTAGCAAAAGACAGGTGCTCAGAACTGAAGTGACACAACCTCAAATACATGTAACCTCAATCAAAGGAAACTGGGTAACTGGTAGGTCAATGGAAGGAAGGTTTCCTTTGTATGTCATGCCCTTTTGTAGTGTTTCTTGACACATGCATACATTACCTATTCAAAAAGATCCTCAATTTTATAAAATTCTATGTGTATTATGCAATATATGATAGTACACTCATTGCTTATATATGATGAGCTATGGCTAAAACACTTGAAAATGAACTATCCCTGCCATAGTTTTTTTTAAAATAATGCCTATTCAATCTACTATTTTTTGTTTCACTTAGCAAACTCTTCCCAAGGAGGATACCAAGGAAACTTCAGCCATTCTAAGTAATATATTAAGAATTCTTACATGTTAAAATTCCTGAGATTCAACTCTACTTTTTTCTTAAGTCCAAGTATTCTGCAGATGTTCTTCAAATTTGTCAACTATATGTCTTCCAAATGGGTAACTTATTTCCAAAAAAGTGTGGAGAGAGGGAAAAAAAAATATCTCCAATTTAAAGAAAAATAGTGAATGCAATTATAGGTGCACTGGGAAGGACTGTAACCAAGATAAGAATAAGGCAGAGAAAGGGAAGAGACAAACTATCTCACCCTCTGTACCTTATACCAATCCTGACATCACAAATACTTTCTCCATCATTTAATGTCAACCTTGT
>NW_022452985.1:0-1147 GCF_009761245.1 Sapajus apella
AACCAGGACAGTAGATTCCAGGGCAAAAAAAAAAAAAAAAAAGCACCACAAACCTCAGTGCCACTGTTTAAGCCAGGGCAGTGAGTGGCCGCAGGGGAAAACAAACAGACCCTGGCGCCTTTTCAACAGGCGACTGGAACACCAACTTAAAAAAGGATCTGAGGCAGGGAGCCAGGCGATCAGGCTCGGCTGGTACCACCCCCACAAAAAAACAGCAACCAGAAACTCTGGATTGAGACTTTCACAGCAAGCGCAGCTGAACCCGGGATGGTCCAGCTCTGTGGGGGAGGGGCGTCCACCATTACCGAGGCAGCCCGCCGCGACGGAGGTAGTCAGTCAATGCTGAGGCAGCCTGCCGTTGCCAAGGCAACCTGCCATTACTGAGGCAGCCCGCCGTTGCCAAGGCAACCCGCCATTGCTGAGGGAGCCCGCTGTTGCCAAGGCAACCCGCCACAGCAGAGAGACTCCACCTCAACAGAGGCGGGCCACGATCGCCAAAGCAGTTCTAACTACACCCATATAAACAGGACTGCAGGGAAGTTCACTCGGCAGCGGGGCAGAGCCCACAGCAGCTCAGCAAAGCCTCTACAGGCCGACAGTGACTAGGCTGCCTCCTTGCAGGGCAGCGCAGGTCTGAAGGAAAAAAAAAAGAAGGCAGCAGCATAACGGAAACTCATAAATAAAGCCCTAAATCCCTGGGACAGACCACCTGGGAACAAAAAGCGGTTTATGAGTTCTGCTGCAGCAGACCTAAACGTACCTGCCCAGCAGCTCTGAATGAACAACAACAGAGCTCACAGCTCACCATTTGAGCTCCTATAAAGAAGAGACCGTCTCCTCAAGCAGCTCCCTGACCCCTATATATCCAAAGAGACACCTCATAAAGGAGACATCAGATTGACACTAGGCGGGTATCCTTCTGGGACAAAGATAGCAGAAGAAGAAAACTGGTAACAACCCTTACTGTTCAGCAGCTGCTGCAGGTGAACCCCAGGCAAGCAGGGCCTGGAGTGGACCTCAGCAGACCTACAGCAGAGGGGCCAGACTGTCAGAAGGAAAACCAAGAAACAGAAATAACCTCATCATCAACAAACAGAACATCAATCTTAAAGATTTGAGACCCAATCTGAAAGCCAGCAACTACAAA
>NW_022452986.1:0-1147 GCF_009761245.1 Sapajus apella
CAACAAACAAGGTAGCACTTACCATCAAGAGAAGAAAGAGGTAGGAGAAAGGGTAAATGAGCAAGTCCCAGTGGGAGCGAAGAAGACCAAAGGATTCCTGGTCTGGTCCATTGGTCTCCCAAGGAGGAGTCTTTGATGTGGAAGAGCCTTTAGAGGTGCATGCTAAGTGCTTATCATGGCTGACTGCAAGACTGGGTTAATTAAGACAGCTGTTTGGAGAGGCTAAAGGTCTGCCTTTATATATATCTATATATATCTATATCTAACTATCTATATCTATATCTATCTATCTATCATCTATCTATATACATATATATATATATATATTCACAGAGTCCTCTGGTGAGAACCTATAGTGGAAGAGTGTGCTTGTTATGTCCTTACCTGGTTGGATGCAGCCTTCCCATTTTTATTTGTTTGTTAAGCAAAATATCCTGTTGGTAAAGTCCCATATAAAACATAAAATGCAGTATTTTTCTAAGATGGAGTTTAATGAAGGGTTACTCTATACACCCCAATTTCTTAGTTTTGAGGTATTTCTGGATTTACTTCCTCAGAGTTTCCTCTCCTAGTTCTGGGGGACTTTTCAATTTCTGTTGCTACCTGGTTGCCAAATATTACTTCCTTCTAGAATTCATTTAAAAAGTATAATCCAGCAAAAATATAAAGATTTTTATGGGTTTGGACAGAAAAGTCGTATCACACAAGGAGTCAATGGAAATCATCTTGGCCCAGTGTAATTTCCAACCCTCGTCTTGTGGCCATTCTTTAACCAAAACGTTCTGGTCCTCTGGTGAAGTGTCTGTCCCCACAGAGTATAGTCCCTAGGTCTTAGAAGGGAGTGATTCCCTGAAGCTGATGATAATTTTTAGCTATCTCTTGGTCTCTGCTCCCTCTGTCCTGTTGAATTCTAATGAATAATATTCACATCACATTAAAATTTTATTTCTTATAAAATTGTCCTAAATTGCCACCTTGTCTCCCAGTCCTTGAAGAATAAATAGCCCTTGATCTTGCAGATCCAACAATCTTAATTCAGTTCAGCTGCCACAGTTGATAGATGAGGAAACTAAAGCTCAGAGAAGGGAAGTGATTTACCAAAAAATACTGGGGCTATTTGGAAGCAGAGCTGAAGGCATAATTCTGG
>NW_022452987.1:0-1147 GCF_009761245.1 Sapajus apella
CTCTGTCACTCAGGCTTTAGTTCAGTGGTACCATCTTGGCTCACAGCAATCTCTATCTCCCAGGTTGAAGAGATTCTCCTGCCTCAGCTTCTAGAGTACCTGGGATTACAGGCACCTGCCTACACACCCGGATAATTTTTTGTATTTTTAATAGAAACCGGGTTTTACCATGTTGTCTAGGCTGGTCTCAAATTCCCGACCTCAGGCAATCCACCCATTTTGGCCTCCCAAAGTGCTGGGATCATAGGCATGAGCCACCACATCTGGCCAAAAAAAAATTCTAAAGTAGAGAAGAGCTTGTCTTGCAGAGACTTGTAAGTGCGGCTTTTGTTTAATGCCAATAGATTTTATATTTAATCCCAATAGATTTTATGTACCAGCTCAGAAACACTGGAAAACCTACTGGTTTCATGTATAACATGAGCTATAACAATATTTAACTAACAATGCAAGTAAACTGTTTTCTAAACACACAAATATTTGTTAATATTATTAGGTGGGAGCAAAGGGAGTCGCAGTTTCTGCCATTGCTTTAATGAGAAAAACCATGATTACTTTTACACCTAACTAATACTATAAATTTTTTTGTTACATGACCATTAGGCAAACACTTTGAAATATATAAATTACTCATGAATAAAATTGAATCATTCACAATTCCCTCATCCAGAGTTATTTTTGTGTCTATACATGTGTGATTAGCATAAATTACATATAGTTGGTTCTTTAAAAAAAAAAAAAAAACGCATAAATGGGTACTTTTATATCTTAGGGTTTTTTCCCCCCAAATGTTCATGTCTCTTTCTTATACTAATGCACACAGGTTTAAATATATATATATATATATGGTTTCTATATATATAATAATTTCTGTATATACAGATATTTATAGTTTCTATATATATATTTATGGTATATATATATATGGAGAGAGAGGGAGAGATGGAGCTTTTGTCTTGTTGCACAGACTAAAGTGCAATGGGGCAATCTTGGCTCACCATTACCACTGCCTCTCGAGGTAAAGTGATTCTCCTGCCTCAGCCTCCTGAGTAGCTGGGAATATAGGCAAGTGCCAACACATCCAGCTAAGTTTTATATTTTTAGTAGAGTCAGGGTTTCATCATGTTGATCAGATTGATCTTGAACT
>NW_022452988.1:0-1147 GCF_009761245.1 Sapajus apella
CACACATCCGGGCCAAGAGGAAGCGGGAGGAGCTGAGCAATGTCCTGTCCGCCGTGAGGAAAGCTGCTGCCAAGAAAGACTGAGCCCCCTCCCCTGCTGTCTCCCTGAAATAAAAAACAGCTGCACCCCCCAAAAAAAGAAAGGTTTTTATGTATAGAATGTAGATTCATATAGTCATATCTGAGACCTGCTAACAAAGTTGCTAAGAAGGACTGCTTTAACAATCAGCTGTAACTCATTTACAGTTGTCATAATAAAAGGCTTTGAGTCTATCTAACATGTCAACCTTCTTTTTTGTAGAAATTTGGGTCATGCCCTATCCTTGCCCTTATCTAGTTACTGCAAATAGCAGAATTTCCCTCACCTGTATCAGGAAGACAAGACCCTAGCACTCGTGCTTGTACTCTAACCAATCTATTTTCAGGCAAGTCAGTTAATTAGCAAAAGACAGGTGCTCAGAACTGAAGTGACACAACCTCAAATACATGTAACCTCAATCAAAGGAAACTGGGTAACTGGTAGGTCAATGGAAGGAAGGTTTCCTTTGTATGTCATGCCCTTTTGTAGTGTTTCTTGACACATGCATACATTACCTATTCAAAAAGATCCTCAATTTTATAAAATTCTATGTGTATTATGCAATATACGATAGTACACTCATTGCTTATATATGATGAGCTATGGCTAAAACACTTGAAAATGAACTATCCCTGCCATAGTTTTTTTTAAAATAATGCCTATTCAATCTACTATTTTTTGTTTCACTTAGCAAACTCTTCCCAAGGAGGATACCAAGGAAACTTCAGCCATTCTAAGTAATATATTAAGAATTCTTACATGTTAAAATTCCTGAGATTCAACTCGACTTTTTTCTTAAGTCCAAGTATTCTGCAGATGTTCTTCAAATTTGTCAACTATATGCCTTCCAAATGGGTAACTTATTTCCAAAAAAGTGTGGAGAGAGGGAAAAAAAAATATCTCCAATTTAAAGAAAAATAGTGAATGCAATTATAGGTGCACTGGGAAGGACTGTAACCAAGATAAGAATAAGGCAGAGAAAGGGAAGAGACAAACTATCTCACCCTCTGTACCTTATACCAATCCTGACATCACAAATACTTTCTCCATCATTTAATGTCAACCTTGT
>NW_022452989.1:0-670 GCF_009761245.1 Sapajus apella
AGAAATATCTGGCTCCAAAACAAAAACGGGGCTATGTAGCAAAACGATTGTCAAGGTGTATTTTCAACTCATAGAGTTAAACAGATGTGTGAATGGAGCAGTTTA
This sequence comes from Sapajus apella, assembly GCF_009761245.1. Classification (NCBI taxonomy): domain Eukaryota; kingdom Metazoa; phylum Chordata; class Mammalia; order Primates; family Cebidae; genus Sapajus; species Sapajus apella. Next base: position 106 of record NW_022452989.1, read on the forward strand.
GAAACACTTTTTTTGAGATTTTGGAAGGAGATGTTTCCAGCCCTATACAGGCTCATAAGAATTAGCGGTAAGATAGAATCTGAAACACAGGAGAAAAGTCTGTTTCAATCTTCTCTGCTGTGTTCGTTAACTTTAGGAAGTTGCATCTATGTTTGGATTTAGCTGGTTAGAAACAAGTTTCTTCTAAAAGCTGTGTTTGGATATTCCTGTGTGAATGGGAGTATAGGATGTAATGAGAAATATCTGGCTCTAAAATAAAAACGGGGCTATGTAGCAGAATGATTGTCAAGGCGAATATTCAACTTAGAGAGTTAAACAGATGTGTGAATGGAGCAGTTCAGAAACCCTTTCTTTGGAGAATCTGGAAAGTGATATTTCCAGCCATATAGAGGCACATAAGAGTTAGAGCAAAGATCGTGTCCAAACTACAGGAGAATCGACTGTTTTAAACTCCTCTGCTGTGTGTTCGTTCACCTTAGGAAGTAGCATCAATGTTTGGATTCAGCGAGTTAGAAACACTTTTCTTCGAAAAGCTGCCTTTGTATATACTTGAGTCCATGGGAGT
>NW_022452989.1:770-1110 GCF_009761245.1 Sapajus apella
TAAGATCGAATCTAAACCACAGGAGAAACGTCTGTTTCAAACTTCTAGGCTGTGTGTTCGTTCACTTTAGGAAGTTGCATCTATGATTTGACTCAGCGAGTTAGAAACACGTTTCTTCTAAAAGCTGCGTTTGGATATTCCTGAGTGAATAGGAGTATATGATGTAATGAGAAATATCTGGGTCTAAAACAAAAACGGAGCTATATAGCAGAATGATTGTCAAGGTATATATTCAAGTTACAGAGGTAAACAGACATGTGAATGTAGCAGTTGAGAAAAGCTTTCTTTGGAGAATCTGGAAAGAGATATTTCCAGCTATAAACAGCATCATAATAATTAG
>NW_022452990.1:0-1147 GCF_009761245.1 Sapajus apella
GGTTAATATACACCTTGACAATCATTCTGCTACATAGCTCCGGTGTTGTTTCAGAGCCCGATATTTATCATTACACCCTATACTCCCATTAATTCAGGAATATCCAAACGCCGCTTTTGGAGATACGTGTTTCTAACTCGCTGAATCCAAACATAGATGTAACTTCCGAAGTTGAATGAAAACACAGCAGAGCAGTTTGAAAGAGACGTTTCTAATGCGATTTAGACGGGATCTTACAGCTAATTCTTAAGACTCTGTATATTGCTGGAAATATCTCTTTCCAGATTCTACAAAGAAAGGGTTATTCAACTGCTAAATTCACACAATAGTTTAACTCTGTAAGTTAAATATACACCTTGACAATCATTCTGCTATACAGCTCCGTTTTTCTTTTAGAGCCAGATATTTCTCATTACACTGTATATTAGCATTCACTCAAAAATGTCGACACGCAGCTTTTAGAAGAAACGTGTTTCTAACTCGCTGAATCGAAACATAGATGCAACTTCCTAAGGTCAACGAACACACAGCAGAGCAGTTTGAAAGAGACGTTTCTCCTGTGGTTTAGACGCGATCATACCGCTAATTCTTATGAGCCTGTTTATGACTGGAAATATCTCTTTCCAGATTCTCTAAAGAAACGGTTTCTGAACTGCTACATTCACACATCTGTTTAACTCTATACGTTGAATATACTCCCTGACAATCATTCAGCTACATAGCTCCGTTTTTGTTTTAGACCAAATATTTCTCATTAAACCCTATACTCCCATTCACTCAGGAATATCCAAACGCAGCTTTTGGAGAAACCTGTTTCTAACTCGCAGAATGCAAACATAGATACAACTTCCGAAGGTGAAGGAACACGCAGTGGAGCAGTTTGAAGGAGACGTTCCTTGTATGATTTAGATGCGATGTTAAAGCTAATTCTTAAGAGTCTGTATATGGCTGGAAATATCTCTTTCCAGATTCTCCATAGAAAGGGTTAGTGAACTGCTACATTCACACAATTGCTTAACTCTGTACGTTTAATATACACCTTTACAATCATTCTGCTACATTGGTCCGTTTTTGTTTTAGAGCCAGATATTTCTCATTACACCCTATACTCCCATTCACTCAGGAATATCCAAACGCAGCTTTTTGG
>NW_022452991.1:0-1147 GCF_009761245.1 Sapajus apella
CTGCAAACACACATCAGTTTAACTCTGTGAGTTGATTGTACAGCTTGACAACCATTCTGCTAGATAGTTGCGCTTTTGCTTTAGAGCAAGATATTTCTCATTACAACCTTAAGTCTCAGTCACTCTGGAATATCCAAAAGCAGATTTTAGAAGAAACGTTTTTCTAACTCGCTGAATCTAAACATACATGGAACTTCCTAAGGTGAACGAACACAAAGCAAAGAAGTTTGAACTAGTCGTTTCTCCCTGGTTTTAAACGCAGTCTTACTGGTAGGTCTCATATGTTGTAGATGGCGGTAAATATCTGTTTCCAGATCCTCGAAGCAAAGGATTTCTGAACTGATGCAAACACACCTCACTTTAACTCTGTAAGTTGATTGTACAGATTGACAACCATTCTGCTAGATAGCTGCGTTTTTGTTTTAGAGCAAGGTGTTTCTGATTACGGCCTGCAGGCTCTTTCACACTGGAATATCCAAACGCTTCTTTTACAAGAAACGTGTTTCTAACTCGCTGAATCTAAACGTAGATGCAACTTCCTAAGGTGAACGAACACAACGCAGAGCAGTTTGAACTAGATGTTTCTCCTGGGTTTTAAACGCAGTCTTACTGCTATGTCTTAAATGCCTGGGTAAGGCTGGAAATGTCTGTTTCCAGATTCCCCAAAGAAAAGATTTCAGAACCTCTGCACACACACATCAATTTAACTCCATAAGATGATTTTACAGCTTGACAACCATTCTGCTAGATAGCTGCGTTTTTGGTTTAGAGCAAGGTGTTTCTGATTACGGCCTGCAGGCTCTTTCATACTGGAATATCCAAACGCTGCTTTTAGAAGAAACGTGTTTCTTACTCGCTGAATCTAAACATAGATGCAACTTCCTAAGGTGAACGAACACAAAACAGAGCAGTTTGAACTGCATGTTTCCCCTGTGTTTTAAAAACAGTCTTACTACTAGTTCATATAAGCCTGTATACGGCTGGAAATATCTGTTTCCAGGTTTTCGAAGCAAAGGATTTCTGAACTGCTGCTAACACACATCAGTTTAACTCTGTAAGTTGATTGTGCACCTTGACAACCATTCTGCTAGATAGCTCCTTTTTTGTTTTAGAGCAAGATGTTTCTGATTACAGCCTATAGGCTCTT
>NW_022452992.1:0-1147 GCF_009761245.1 Sapajus apella
GCCTTGTCAAAGTCCATTGGATGGGCTGTGCATGGTGGCTCACACCTGCAATCCCAGCACTTTGGGAGACCAAGGTAGGTGGATCATCTATGGCCAGCAGTTCAAAACCAGCCTGGCCAACATGGTGAAACCCCTTCTCCACTACAAGCACAAAACTTAGCTGAGCACAGCGGTTGGTGCCTGTCATACCACTAGTCGGGTGTCTGAGGCAAGAGAATTGCTTGAAACCAGGAGATGGAGGTTGCAGTGACCTGAGACTGCACCTCTGCACTACAGCCTGGGTGACAGAGTGAGATTCCATTAAAAAAAAAAAAAACAAGTCATTGGATGTAAATGCATGGGTTATGTCTGTGTTCTTCATTCCCCTCCATTGTTCTATGAGCCTTTCTTTATGCCAGCGTCATGCTGTTTTGCTTACTACAGCTCTGTCACATATTTTTAAGTCAGGTAGTATGATGCCTGTGTTTTCTCATTATACCTTGAAGTCTCAAGACAGTGGGCATCACATACGAAAGTTATGGAGGAGAGGACCCCAGGACTCCCAGGGCCCAGCTTTAGATAACAGAGTGTTGGCCATGAACAAACCTCACAGATTCCCACTGAGTAGAAGACGGGCATCCTCATTTCCACACCTCTCTCCTGTCCCGTGTTCTAGGAAACCCTTCAAGCGGTTGGCCCTCACCCACAGAACCAAGCTCCAAAACTGGTGAGTAAAGGATCCCTCCTGCCTTTGCTTTAGGAAACCTGGGGAGGTGGAAGCCTTGGATTCAAGCGTTGGCTCAGCATCTCCCCGCTCTGTGGTTGAGGGCCTGTCTTCTACCATCTCTGAACCTGAACCCAGACACTCCAGCAGGGAAAGCTGGGGCCAGCACAGGGCTCAGTGAAGTCTCTTACTCTCCAATTTTCTGCAGCTCAGACCTCCCTGAGGCTAGAAGAATGATTGCAAATCTGACCTGCTTCTCAGGAAAAAATGCAGTGTGTGTTCTGCCTGCATTCCTAACTGGAGGATAAATGCCTAGAGGGCCTGAGGAAGGGAAAGGAAGGGAACATCTGATGAGGGTGGGGCGTTTTAGAGAAGTTCCACTTGCCAAGGAATTAACTCCTGTCGGTCATGATGCAACCCTGGCTGACTCCGCAGAGCAAGAGC
>NW_022452993.1:0-1147 GCF_009761245.1 Sapajus apella
GTAGCAGTTCACTAACCCTTTCTTTGGAGAATCTGGAAAGAGATATTTCCAGCCATATACAGACTCTTAAGAATTAGCTTTAAGATCGCAACTAAATCACACGAGAAACCTATCTTTCAAAATGCTCCACTGTGTGTTCGCACACCTTCGCAAGTTGCATCTATGTTTAGATCCTGCGAGTTAGAAACACGTTTCTCCAAAAAGCTGGGTTTGCAAATTCCTGAGTGAATGGGAGTATAGGGTTTAATGAGAAATATCTGGTTCTAAAACAATAACGGAGCTATGTAGCTGAATGATTGTCAAGGTGTATATTAAACTTACAGAGTTAACCAATTGGTTGAATGTAGCAGTTCACTAACGGTTTCTTTGGAGAATCTGGAAAGTGATATTTCCAGCCATATACAGACTCTTGATAATTAGCTTTAGGATCGCATCTAAATCATACGAGAAACGTCTCTTTCAAACTGCTCCACTGTGTGTTCGTTCAACTTCGGAAGTTGCATCTATGTTTAGATTCTGTGTGTTAGAAAGACCTTTCTCGAAAAAGCTGCGTTTGGATATTCCTGAGTGAATGGCAGTATAGGGTTTAATGAGAAATATCTGGCTCTAAAACAAAAACGGTGCAATGTAGCAGAATGATTGTCAAAGTGCATATTAAAGTTACAGAGTTAAACAATTTTTTGAATGTAACAGTTCACTAAAACTTTCTTTGGAGAATCTGGAAAGAGATATTTCCAGCCATATACAGACTCTTCAGAATTAGCTATATGATCGCATCTAAATCACACGAGAAAAGTCTCTTTCAAACTGCTCCACTGTGTGCTCGCTCACCTTTGGAAGTTGAATCTATGTTTAGATTCCGCGAGGTAGAAACACGTTTCTGCAAAAACATGTCTTTGGATATTCCTGAGTGAATGGGAGTATAGGGGTTATTGAGAAATATCTGGCTCTAAAACAAAAACGGAGCTATGTAGCTGAATCATTGTCAAGGTGTATATTAAACTTACAGAGTTAACCAACTGTGTGAATGTAGCAGTTCACTAACGGTTTCTTTGGAGAACCTGGAAAGTGATATTTCCTGTCATATACAGGCTCTTAATAATTAGGTGTAAGATCGCATCTAAATCATACGAGAAACGTCTCTTTC
>NW_022452994.1:0-1147 GCF_009761245.1 Sapajus apella
TCTCCAGCTGGTGGAACAGAAAGAACAGGCTTTAGAGCTAGGAGACTTACTGTGGACCCTGGCTCTGCCATGTGCCACAGGACACCAGGTGAAGAATTTAACCCACCTCTAAAAATAAGAAAAGTGCTGGGTGAGGTGGCTCACACCTGTAATCCCAGAACTTTAGGAGGCAGAGGCAGGCAGATCATCTGAGGTCAGGAGTTCAAGACCAGCCTGACCAATATGGAGAATCCCCATCTCTACTAAAAATACAAAATCAGCCAAATACAATAAAATAATAAAAGGGTGGACAGTCAGTCATGGTGGCTCAGGCCTGTGATTCCAGCACTTTGGGAAGCCAAGGCAGGAAGATCATTTGAGCCCAGGAGTTCAAGACCAGCCCGGGCAACAAGGCAAGACTTTGTCTCTACAGATTAAAAAAAAAAAACAAATTAGCCAGACATAGTGACTCATGCCTGTAATCCCAGCACTTTGGAGGCCTAGGCAGGTGGATCATGAGGTCAGGAGTTCGAGACCAACCTTGCCAACATGGTGAAACCTCATCTCTACTAAAGATACAAAAGATTAGCTGGGCCTGGTGGTGGGCGCCTGTAATCCCAGCTACTAGAGAGGCTGAGGGAGGAGAATCAGTTGAACGTGGGAGGCGGATGTTGTGGTAGGCCGAGATTCTGCCATTACACTACAGCCTGGGTGACAGGGCAAGACTCTATCTCAAAAAAAAAAAAAAAAAAAAAAAAGACAATTAGCCAGGCATGGTGGCATGTGCCTATGTTCCCAGATACTCAGGAGGCTAAGGCAGGAGGACTGCTGGAGCCCAGGAATTGGAGGCTGCACTGACCTGTGATTGTGCCACTGCACTCCAGCCTGGGTTACAGAGCCAGATACTTTCCCAAAATAGTAATAATAATTGTGATGAATAAAAAGGTGGGCAGCCTGGCACAGTGGCTCATGCTTGTAATCCCAACACTTTGGGAGGCTGAGGTGGGAGGATTGCTTGAGTCCAATAGGTCAAGACCAACCTGGGCAGCACATGAATCCCTGATCCCCATTGTCTTTGCAAAAAAATAAATAAATACGGCTGGATTTATTGGTGGGTATCTGTCATCCCAGCTACTTGGGAGGCTGAGGTGGGAGGATTGCACAAACC
>NW_022452995.1:0-1147 GCF_009761245.1 Sapajus apella
AAATAGAATGCTATAGGCAAAACATCCTGTTGTGTGACAAAAACTTGTAAACTACCTAATAAGGCCATGAAAGCTTAGACTGAAAAGAAGCTGCGATGACACAGGATTTCTTTCCACCCCTGCTCTACACAGAGGTTGGAGAGAATCCACTCAGACTGAAGCAAGGCACACATTACCTACCTCTTCTCAGAAATCCTGTTCAGAGTTCCCCTGGAAAAGGCAGAGTGAAGATCAGTGGGAGGAAAGGGACACAGTGGATGGGGGCAGGATACAGAATGCTACTGCTGGCAACATAAGGATAAGGTTAGCGATCATGAAATACAGGAAAGGCTGACTTCAGGAAGAGAGATGAGAGAGTCATTCAATGTGGCAGCAGGGGACTGTTCTGGGATCAGTAGGTAGAGATGCATTCAGTGAGGTAGTGAGTCCTCCACTCGTGGAGAAAGTCATTAGATCTCTGTAATGAGAATTTATACCTGCTTCAGAATCAGAAACCTGGGTTTGGGTCCACAGCTCTGTCATTTACCAGCTCAGTAATCCCTTTCCTTTAATATCTGGCATCATCCTCACCGTTAAATCAGAAATAAATAACATCACGTCTGAGGCTTGTGAGAAAGGCGTGAGAGAAATGTATACAAAGCACTTAGCCTTACACTTCATAAGCACAGATGTTTAAAGAACATTAATAAACATTTGTCCTTCCCTGGTGAAGAGGCAGCCCAGTTCCTGTACTGAAAATGACATGAGATCCACCATTTAGAAGCCCTGATTCAAGTCTTGCCTCAGCCACTCGGTAGCTGTGCAATTTGGCAAGTCACGTTTCCTTCTTTGTAAGTAAGAAATGATCATTGTCAGTAGGTGACAACCAAGCCAGGAGGTTTAGCACAGCAGTTTGTTAACTAAACCACCATAAAATTGTTGATAAGTATTACTATTACACCTTTTAATTTAAGAGTTCAGTAAAGGGACTAGGCATGGTGGCTCATGGCTGTAATCCCATCACTTTGGGAGGCGGAGGTAGGCAGATCACTTGAGGACAGGAGTTCCAGGCCAACATGGTGAAACCTTGTATCTACTAAAAACATTAAAATTAGCCAGGCGTGGTGGCAGGTGCCTGTAGTGCCAGCTCCTTGGGAGGCTGAGGCAT
>NW_022452996.1:0-998 GCF_009761245.1 Sapajus apella
AACTCTGTAAGTTGAATACACACCTTGACAATCATTCGGCTAGATAGCTCAGTTTTTGTTTTAGAGTCAGATATGTCTCCTTACACAATATACTCCCATTCACTTAGGAATATACAAACGCAGCTTTTAGAAGAAACGTGTTTCTAACTCGCTGAATCTAAACATAGATGCAACTAAGAAAGGTGAACGAACACACAGCAGAGCAGTTTGAACGAGACGTTTCTCCTGTTGTTCAGACGCGATATTACCGCGAATTGTAAGTGCCTGTATATGACTGGAAATATCTCTTTCTGGGTTCTCCAAAGAAAGGGTGTCTGAACTGCGACATTCACACGTTTGTTTAACTCTGTAAGTTAAATATACACCTCCACAATCATTCAGCTAGATAGCTCCGTTTTTGTTTTAGAGCCAGATATTTGTCAAGACACACTACACTCCTTTTCATGGAGGAATATGGAACGCAGCTTTTAGAAGAAATGTGTTTCCAACTCACTGAATTTAACATAGATGCAACTTCCTTAGGTGAACGAACATACAGCAGAGCAGTTTGAAAGGGACGTTTCTCCTGTGGTTTACACGCGATGTTACCGCTAATTTTGTGTGCATGTATAAGGCTGGAAATATCTCTTTCTAGGTTCTCAAAGGAAAGTTTTTCTGAACTGCTACATTCACACATCTGTTTAACTCTGTAAGGTGAAAATACACCTTGACAATCATTCTGCTAGATAGCTCCGTTTTTGTTTTAGAGCCAGAAATTTCTCATTACACCATATATTCCCATTCACTCAGGAATACCCAAACGCAGCTTTTACAAGAAACGTGTTTCTGACCCGCTGAATTTAACATAGATGCAACTTCCTTAGGTGAATGAACAAAGGGGCAGTGAAGTTGGAAAGACACGTTTCCCCTGTGGTGTAGAGACGACCTTACCGTTCATTCTTATATATCTGGATATGGCTGGAAATATCTCTTTCAAGATTCTAAAAAAAGGGTTAATG
>NW_022452997.1:0-1147 GCF_009761245.1 Sapajus apella
GGTTAATATACACCTTGACAATCATTCTGCTACATAGCTCCGGTGTTGTTTCAGAGCCCGATATTTATCATTACACCCTATACTCCCATTAATTCAGGAATATCCAAACGCCGCTTTTGGAGATACGTGTTTCTAACTCGCTGAATCCAAACATAGATGTAACTTCCGAAGTTGAATGAAAACACAGCAGAGCAGTTTGAAAGAGACGTTTCTAATGCGATTTAGACGGGATCTTACAGCTAATTCTTAAGACTCTGTATATTGCTGGAAATATCTCTTTCCAGATTCTACAAAGAAAGGGTTATTCAACTGCTAAATTCACACAATAGTTTAACTCTGTAAGTTAAATATACACCTTGACAATCATTCTGCTATACAGCTCCGTTTTTCTTTTAGAGCCAGATATTTCTCATTACACTGTATATTAGCATTCACTCAAAAATGTCGACACGCAGCTTTTAGAAGAAACGTGTTTCTAACTCGCTGAATCGAAACATAGATGCAACTTCCTAAGGTCAACGAACACACAGCAGAGCAGTTTGAAAGAGACGTTTCTCCTGTGGTTTAGACGCGATCATACCGCTAATTCTTATGAGCCTGTTTATGACTGGAAATATCTCTTTCCAGATTCTCTAAAGAAACGGTTTCTGAACTGCTACATTCACACATCTGTTTAACTCTATACGTTGAATATACTCCCTGACAATCATTCAGCTACATAGCTCCGTTTTTGTTTTAGACCAAATATTTCTCATTAAACCCTATACTCCCATTCACTCAGGAATATCCAAACGCAGCTTTTGGAGAAACCTGTTTCTAACTCGCAGAATGCAAACATAGATACAACTTCCGAAGGTGAAGGAACACGCAGTGGAGCAGTTTGAAGGAGACGTTCCTTGTATGATTTAGATGCGATGTTAAAGCTAATTCTTAAGAGTCTGTATATGGCTGGAAATATCTCTTTCCAGATTCTCCATAGAAAGGGTTAGTGAACTGCTACATTCACACAATTGCTTAACTCTGTACGTTTAATATACACCTTTACAATCATTCTGCTACATTGGTCCGTTTTTGTTTTAGAGCCAGATATTTCTCATTACACCCTATACTCCCATTCACTCAGGAATATCCAAACGCAGCTTTTTGG
>NW_022452998.1:0-1146 GCF_009761245.1 Sapajus apella
CCTGACTGTAAAAATCCAGGAAATGGAGGTAGTGTGGACAGTGGCCCTGCTGGTAAGTCAAGTGATGGAATTATAAGTACAGAAGAAAAGAGAAATCACAGTGTTGGTCAAAGTAATCCCCATAGAGGTTATGTGAGTAACGACAAAAATAAAAGCCTAAGGAAGTTACTGTACATAGCCCCCATGTTGCTTTCAGCATTATTTGTAGGTCTAATTATTCTTGCCATTATGGGAGCTAGAAAGGAGATATTACAGTGTTCAGAAGATTACACAGAAGCAACTCCAGAAGAGGTTGCACCAGAACAGAAAGTAGGCAAAGAGCAGGAAGAAGAAGAGGCAAAAAATGAGTTGTCCAATAAAGCTAACAGTGGATACACTGGGTAAGTAGAAAGCTCAGTGCTTCAGAGAAGTGGGCATTTATGCTGCTGTGCTTCTGACCAAAATCTGTACTCTGTAAAATGTACTAATACAGAAGGAGGGATTTTCTTCTACTTTCTTCATTTTAGTAATTGATTACATATACATTTAAAAGTATATGTAAGAGAAACTACTATTTTTACATTATCACATTTAATGAAACCATTCTAATTAAATTTTTGTTATGAAGCATTCCTGTCAATGTTTTATTAGGGCCAATTTTTGCATTGCCTGTTTTTAGGTAATGCCATCTCCCATCTAATTTGTTTTACAAGCAATACTACCTGCATATATAAATATTGCTTTTCTAGAATTTTGTTTCCCAATCACAACTACATATTATGTTAGAAAAGTTGTTTATGAGATGTGTTGTTTTAATTTGTCCTGTGAAGTATATTCATAAAATGAGATTTTAACATAAAGCTACAGAAATGCCTATTTGTGTATAACGTGTAAGTTAGGCTTTTTGCGACCTAATAACTGGGACTGCTAATAGTTGGGGGCTCTCTAGAAAAGGCTAGACCTGATTCAGGGACTTCTCAAATTCTCACTTCAGGTACCTAAAGAATGGGAAGGCAACCTAGACAAGATGGCCTTTACTAAGATGCTAAGTTGATGTCTGAATACTTGTTTATTCATTTTTTTGTCTTAATAATTCTACTGAAGTTCATATTTTGTTTACTGACAATTGATAGGAACATTTCAAATTACAAGTAACAGAACTTTCAA
>NW_022452999.1:0-1146 GCF_009761245.1 Sapajus apella
ACACCTTGACAATCATTGTTCTACATACCTCAGTTTTTGTTTTAGAGCCAGATATTTCTCATTAAACCCTATACTCCCAATAACCCAGGAATATAAAAATGCAGCTTTTAGAAGAAACCTGTTTCTAAATCGCTGAATCTAAACATAGACGCAACTTCCTAATGTGAACCAAACACAGCAGAGCAGTTTGAAACAGACGTTTCTCCTGTGGTTTAGACGCGATTTACCGCTAAATCTTATGACCCTGTATATGGCTGGAATTATCTCTCTCAGATTCTCCAAAGAAAGTGTTTCTGAACTGCTACATTCACACATCTGTTTAGCTCTATAAGTTGAACATACACCTTGACAATCATTCTGCTTCATAGCTCCGTTTTTGTTTTAGAGCCAGATATTTCTCATTAAACCCTATACTCCCTTTCACTCTGGAATATCCAAACGCAGCTTTTTGGAGAAACGTGTTTCTAACTCGCAGAATCTAAACATAGATGCAACTTCCTAAGGTGAACGAACACATCGTGGAGCAGTTTCAAAGAGACGTTTCTCGGATGAAAATGTCTTGTTCCAGATTCTCCAAAGAAAGTTTTAGTGAACTGCTACATTCAAACAATTGTTTAACTGTGTAAGTTTAATATACCCCTTGACAATCATTCTGCTACATAGCTCCGTTTTTATTTTAGTGCCCGATATTTCTCATTAAACCCTATACTCCCATTCACTCAGGAAGATCCAAACGCCGCTTTTTGGAGAAAAGTGTTTCTAACTCGCTGAATATAAACACAGATGCAGCTTCCAAGGTGAACAAACGCACAGTGGAGTAGTTTTAAAGAGTCGTTTCTCATATGCTTTACATGCGATCTTAAAGCTAATTCTTAAGAGTCTGTATATGGCTGGAAATATCTCTTTCCAGATTCTCCAAAGAAAGGGTTATTCAACTGCTATATTCACACAATTGTTTAACTCTGTAAGTTTAATATACACCTTGACAATCATTCTGACACATAGGTCCGTTTTTGTTTTAGAGCCAGATATTTCTCATTACATCCTTTACTCCCATTCACTCAGGAATATCCAAACTCAGCTTTTAGAAGAAACGTGTTTCTAACACCCTGAATATAAACATAGATGCAACTTCCGAAGGTGAAC
>NW_022453000.1:0-1146 GCF_009761245.1 Sapajus apella
CACATTGAGGTTAGAATTTCCAAATATAAATTCTGGGGGAACACAAACCTTCAATCCATAACATTATTTTAATAATAAAAATAGATTTAATTTTATTTCTACAAAATCTAGAGAGATTCAATAGTTCTTGAAAAGATGGATCGTCTTTTAAAACACAGTTTAAAAGACTGCCTTTTTTACTAAAAGTTTAAATGAGGGCAGAATTTTTTTAAAAAGAAGCCTTAGTAAAATAATAGATGAATTCTTATAAGACTGTTTAGTAATAAGCAATTTGAAAATGCTGTTTCCAAGGCATTGTATGTAACTGATAACTGTATTTTAATCATTGCACCACAATGTTCCCTTATTTGTTAATAGTCACCATGATGTTATTGCCTTGCTATTCTAAGGGAAGTAATTCAGGAATGGAAAAAGCAAACATCATATGTTCTCAATCATAAGTGAGAACTAAGCTATGAGGACACAAATGAATATAAATAATACAATGGTCTTTGGGACTCAGGGGAAAGGGTGAAGGGGGATGAAGGACAAAAGACTACACATTGGGTACAGTGTACACTGCTCGTGTAAGGGGTGCAACTAAATCACAGAAATCATGACTAAAGAACTTATTCATGTAACCAAACACCACCCATTCCCCCAAAACCTAGTGAAGTAAAAAATTAAAATTAAAATATGATTTGCCATATCTGTAGGACTTCTTTTTACTTAATACAGCAAGAATATGGCCTGTTAATGTTATTACTAATTGTTATTTATTATAATATAATGTGTAGTATTTATTATAATTTATAGTATTTATTATTATAAATGGTAATTTATTATAATTAGAGCCAGATTGTTTTTTCGTAATATAATTGAATATCCTGGTTATGCTTAAATATATGCAGGGATATTTAAGACCTTAATTAATATATATAACATGTAAAATATACTGTAATATGTGTTAAATAAATGTAATAAATCTTTTATGTATATTAAGGTTCAAGGAAGATATGTTAGGATGGCACATAAAATGTTTAAGTTAGTAAACATAAGTTAGTTTAAGTTATTAACCATAAGCTCAAGTCATCAAGAGTAAGCTAAATAATATTTAGACATATTTCATATGGAATGTATACAATTTAATGAGATATAAGAAGATAA
>NW_022453001.1:0-1146 GCF_009761245.1 Sapajus apella
TTTAGAAGAAATGTGTTTCCAACTCGCAGAATCTAAACATAGTTGCAACTTCCTTAGGTGAACGAACACACAGCAGAGCAGTTTGAAAGATTCGTTTCTCCTGTCATTCAGACGTGATTTTACCGCTAATTTCTAAGTGCCTGCATATGGCTGGAAATACCTCTTTCTAGGTTCTCCAAAGAAATAGTTTCTGCACTGCTACCTTCTCACCTCTCTTTACCACTGTAAGGTGAATATACACCTTGACAATCATTCTGTTGGATAGCTCTGTTTTTGTTTTAGAGCCAAATATTTCTCATTACACCCTATACTCCCATTCACTCAGGAATATCCAAACGCAGATTTTGAAAGAAACGTGTTTCTATCTCGTTGAATGTAAACATAGATGCAACTTCCTAACTTCAACGAACACACAGCAGAGCAGTTTGAAATAGACGTTTCTTTGTAGTTTAGTCGCGATCTTACCGCTAATTCTTATCAGCCTGTATATGGCTGGAAATATCTCTTTCCAGATTGTCCAAAGAAAGGGTTTCTGAACTGCTACATTCACACATCTGTTTAACTCTGTAAGTTGAATATACTAATTGACTATCATTCTGCTACACAGCTTCGTTTTTGTTTTAGAGACAGGTATTTCTCATTACACCCTATACTCCCATTCACTCAGGAATATCCAAACGCAGATTTTGGAAGAAACGTGTTTCTGTCTCGTTGAATCTAAACATAGATGCAACTTCCTAACTTCAACGAACACACAGCAGAGCAGTTGGAAATAGACGTTTCTTTGTAGTTTAGTTGCGATCTTACCGCTAATTCTTATCAGCCTGTATATGGCTGGAAATATCTCTTTCCAGATTCCCGAAAGAAAGGGATTCTGAACTGGTGCAATCACACAACTGTTTAACTCTGTAAGTTGAATATACTCCTTGACAATAATTCTGCTACATAGCTCCGTTTTTGTTCTACAGCCAGATATTTCTCATTACACCCTACACTCCCATTCACTGAGGAATACCGAAACGCAGCTTTTAGGAGAGACGTGTTTCTAACTCGCTGAATCCAAACATACATGCAGCTTCCTAAGTTGAATGAACACACAGCAGAGCAGTTTGAAAGAGACGTATCTCCTGTGCTTTAGACGCGATC
>NW_022453002.1:0-1146 GCF_009761245.1 Sapajus apella
GACTTTCAGGGAGAGAGACCCGGGGTGCCTTGAGGATGCTTTCCACATCTTGTGGTTGGTCTGGGCAGGGTCTTTGGACCAGAAATCTTATGTTGGCTTGTTGCATGTGAGACACTGTGCAGATTATTAAACATGTTTGAGTTCAGTTTTCCCATTTTGTAAATGGGAAGAATAGTATCTATACCAGAGAATGCTATAAGGAGCAAGTGAGACAATCCAAGTAAAGCACACAGCCCAAAATGGGTTATAGTAAAATAAATGCTATTATTATTCTGTAATTTATAGGGTGGAATGACTTAAATGTGTTTAGAATGTATCACTATTATGGCCCATGGAACAAAACATACCATTTCACCAATATCTAGTAGGTCTTCAACAAACAACAGAGACCACTAGATTAATAGACTTGGAAAGTGGTGTGATAATTCTGTACAATAGAGGGAAACTCATCTCTGAGTCAGAACATATGTAGCTCTTTTAGTGGGAATAAAATGAGTCACATCCTCAAAATCCCTGCCGTTATGGAGTTTATAGTGTGGTCAGGAAGGCAAATGTAAATACATGATTATATAGTTATCTTAATTACCACTGAGATAAGTTTTTTGCTTTTATTAATTTTTAATTTTTTAAATATTTATTTATTTATTTTTGAGATCGAGTTTTGCTCTTGTTGCCCAGGCTGGAGTGCAATGGCATGAACTTGGCTCACCACAACCTCTGCCTCCCAGGTTCAAGTGATTCTCCTGCCTCAGCCTCCTGAGTAGCTAGGATTACCGGCATGCACCACCACAACCAGCTAATTTTTGTATTTTTAGTAGAGACAGGGTTTCCCCATGTTGGTTAGGCTGATCTTGAACTGCCAGCCTCAGGTGATCTGCCTGCCTCAGCCTCACAAAGTGCTGGGATTACAGGCATGAGCCACTGCTCTGGCCTTTTACAATTTTTTTTATTTTTTATTATTTTTTATTTTTTGAGACAGGGTCTCACTCTGTTGCCCAGGCTGGAGTGCCATGGTGCAATCTCAGCTCACAACAACCTCCGCCTCCCAGTTCAAGTGATTCTCCTGCCTCAGCCTCCCTAGTAGCTGGGATTACAGTTGCCCACCATCATGCCCAGCTAATTGTTTTTATTTTTATTTTGAGACAG
>NW_022453003.1:0-1146 GCF_009761245.1 Sapajus apella
TTCCATCAGTAGGATGCCCATTGTATGACATTAGATTTTTCTCTGAACTGTGTATAGCTGATCAGCTTTTGGAAGAGGGATACCATCCCTATACCATGAGCACGACCATCACAGAACTTGGACAGTGGTGGCCTGTATGCTGCCGGACCAAACAAAACTATTTCTTCATCACTGCTGCTTTTTAAAACCCACTTAGCAATTGACATCCATGAGAGCTTATCCCTAATTTACCAGTTTACACTATTTCTATCCTTACTGCATTTCCTTTTTGACCATGCCTTTTCTCCATGATTTCCCTGACAGCAGCAACACTCGTCCTGCCCCAAGGTGTGTATAATATAGGCCTGTGTCTTTTTGTATAACTCGATCAAGGCAGTTGTAGGTGGGCAGTTCAAAATCTTAAGGTGTAGACGCTAGGCTTTTTGTATGGGTAGTAAAGTTGATGGCATAATGAAATTTTCCTGTGTACTTTCCATTGTGGACAGCTCTTATGTTTCAACACAAGATGAGCAGATTTCCTTTTCACTTTAGTAGAAACCAGTGTAATTCCAGCTGAACATAGAACATTTACATTCCTGAGAGTTAGTGCCGACTCTAATAAGGATGTTTCATGAGAGATCCAGGCTATGTTGGCAGTCTGATGCATAAGTTGCTCCTCAGCCTTCTGAAACTTTATCTGGTCATTGTCAGATACCACGTTGACACACTGGCTAGGTGTAGAGGAGGGGCTGGGTCAAAGGATGGGCTTTCTGATATTGAGCGTTTAAGCTTATAATTCTCAGTTGTCACCAGGGAACACTGCCATTGTATTTCATCTGGAGATGAAATAAGCTGAGTGAATCGAAATGTTAATATGTTTTTCTCTGCTGTTTTAGGATATCTCCGTAATTTTATGAATACAGGAAATACTGTTTTGGGTTGTATAATGGACCTCGTTTGAGCTAGTGGTTTCCGTATTTAGATTAAGGAAGAAACCTTCCCCAATATAGTAGGAACATCATGTGGACAAAATCTTGAAATTTAGATGTTATCCAAATGTCATTGTGCTATAAGTATAGAACGTTTCCCAATCCTGCTGATCATTTTCTTAATGACTTACAAATGTGGGCTGCTTTTTCCACCCATCTCTTGGTGGGTTGGATTTTT
>NW_022453004.1:0-1146 GCF_009761245.1 Sapajus apella
CCTGACTGTAAAAATCCAG
Organism: Sapajus apella; assembly: GCF_009761245.1. Classification (NCBI taxonomy): domain Eukaryota; kingdom Metazoa; phylum Chordata; class Mammalia; order Primates; family Cebidae; genus Sapajus; species Sapajus apella. Next base: position 20 of record NW_022453004.1, read on the forward strand.
GAAATGGAGGTAGTGTGGACAGTGGCCCTGCTGGTAAGTCAAGTGATGGAATTATAAGTACAGAAGAAAAGAGAAATCACAGTGTTGGTCAAAGTAATCCCCATAGAGGTTATGTGAGTAACGACAAAAATAAAAGCCTAAGGAAGTTACTGTACATAGCCCCCATGTTGCTTTCAGCATTATTTGTAGGTCTAATTATTCTTGCCATTATGGGAGCTAGAAAGGAGATATTACAGTGTTCAGAAGATTACACAGAAGCAACTCCAGAAGAGGTTGCACCAGAACAGAAAGTAGGCAAAGAGCAGGAAGAAGAAGAGGCAAAAAATGAGTTGTCCAATAAAGCTAACAGTGGATACACTGGGTAAGTAGAAAGCTCAGTGCTTCAGAGAAGTGGGCATTTATGCTGCTGTGCTTCTGACCAAAATCTGTACTCTGTAAAATGTACTAATACAGAAGGAGGGATTTTCTTCTACTTTCTTCATTTTAGTAATTGATTACATATACATTTAAAAGTATATGTAAGAGAAACTACTATTTTTACATTATCACATTTAATGAAACCATTCTAATTAAATTTTTGTTATGAAGCATTCCTGTCAATGTTTTATTAGGGCCAATTTTTGCATTGCCTGTTTTTAGGTAATGCCATCTCCCATCTAATTTGTTTTACAAGCAATACTACCTGCATATATAAATATTGCTTTTCTAGAATTTTGTTTCCCAATCACAACTACATATTATGTTAGAAAAGTTGTTTATGAGATGTGTTGTTTTAATTTGTCCTGTGAAGTATATTCATAAAATGAGATTTTAACATAAAGCTACAGAAATGCCTATTTGTGTATAACGTGTAAGTTAGGCTTTTTGCGACCTAATAACTGGGACTGCTAATAGTTGGGGGCTCTCTAGAAAAGGCTAGACCTGATTCAGGGACTTCTCAAATTCTCACTTCAGGTACCTAAAGAATGGGAAGGCAACCTAGACAAGATGGCCTTTACTAAGATGCTAAGTTGATGTCTGAATACTTGTTTATTCATTTTTTTGTCTTAATAATTCTACTGAAGTTCATATTTTGTTTACTGACAATTGATAGGAACATTTCAAATTACAAGTAACAGAACTTTCAA
>NW_022453005.1:0-1146 GCF_009761245.1 Sapajus apella
GGCAGTTTAGGTGCATTAAATGTATTTTTGAATTAGGATATTTTCAAATTATACTGAGTTTATGGGATATAACCCCATGATAAGTTGAGAAGCATCTGTAATCAAAGCCACCATATAAATGACAAAATAACTTTGTATCTCCCCACTCCAATTGTACTCTTGCCTCTCTGCAACATGTGCCATTTTCAAAGCAAAATCCACCTCATAAAAGTATTTTAATCTCCCTGTTCCAAAAGCACCCCACTTCAAAGATTCTCAATTTTTCTTAAAAGTTCTGTAATATGAACTGAAGGCATATAGTATGATTGTTCAGCTGCCAAAAATTCTAATGGATATCCAAATCCTCTTTGACCTTTCTTCTCTCCATCCTGGGAGACTGAACTGAATGGGTTAATCAATGGGGTCTCATGCCCTTTCCCTTTGTGTTTAGGGAACGGATGATCAGCCTCACTGGGAGATGAGAGGGCAGGAGGTAAAACAGGGTTAGGAATCTATTTTCCTGGTTCCCTTTCTTTGAGTTTGCTGTAGCTGTCTGTGTCCCTCAATTGAAGGGAGTCATAAGGCTCTCATAAGGAAATCTGCCCTCTGTGACCCTCTCCTTCTCGGTTCCAACAACCTGTTTCTCCTTCAGGTCCTGGGGTAGTACATACTAGCTCTTCTAACTCTTGCCCCAAGTTTCTACACCAACCCCTAAGTAAAGCGTGTATCCAGCCTATACTTTTATAATTGATTTCTTTGTAAATGAATCCCCATGAAATATTTTAAGTTTTGGTTTGTCAACTGTTTCCTGTTTGAATCCAAGTGAAGAACAAAATAAGGGCACCCTTTCTATCAGCTCCAGAAATCCTGGCCTTCTCATATTCTATTTCTTCTGCTAGAAGCTCTTCTCTCATGACCCAGCTTCCCCCTTCTCATTATTATGCAAGTCTTAAATACCAGTTCCACAAAAAGGGCCTACCCATAAAATCCAAAGAAAGACCTACCTGTAACCATACCTCATTCTTTTTGTTCTTAGTACTTACAATTTTGCAATTGCATGTACAAATTATGTTTCTGTTTCTCTCACTTGATTCCAGGCTTATGAAGCCATTTCTGTTTTTTTTTTTTTAACTGAAAAATAGAGCATTTGACACTGTAGGTGCTTGC
>NW_022453006.1:0-1146 GCF_009761245.1 Sapajus apella
GAAACTCCGTCTTAAAAAAAAAAAATTGAAAGCCAAGTGCAGTGGTATCTGCCTACAGTCCCAGTTACTTGGGAAGCTCAAGCAGGAGGACCACTTGAATTCAGGAGTTTAAGGGTATTGTACCCTATGATCATGCCTGTAAATAGCCAGTGCACTGTAGCCTGAGCAATATAGCAAGACTATCTTTTTTTTTTTTTTTTTGAGACGGAGTTTCACTCATGTTACCCAGGCTGGAGTGCAATGGGGTGATCTCGGCTCACCGCAACCTCCGCCTCCCGGGTTCAGGCAATTCTCCTGCCTCAGCCTCCTGAGTAGCTGGGATTACAGGCACGCACCACCATGCCCAGCTAATTTTTTGTATTTTGAGTAGAGACGGGGTTTCACCATGTTGACCAGGATGGTCTCGATCTCTTGACCTCGTGATCCACCCGCCTCGGCCTCCCAAAGTGCTGGGATTACAGGCGTGAGCCACCGCGCCCGGCAGAAAAAAGAAAATTTTAAATTTTCCTCATTGATCATTTAGGAGCATACTGTTTAATTTCCATGTATTTGTACAATTTCAAAAGTTCCCCTTGTTACTGAGTTCTAGTTTTATTCCATTGTGGTCAGGAAAGATACTTGATATAATTTCAGTTATTTTAAATTTGTTGAGACTTGTTTTGTGGCCTAACATATGGTGTATTCTGGAGAATGTTTCTTGTGCTGATGAAAGAATGTGTTTTCTGCATTGTTGGATGAAATGTTCTATAAATGTCTCTTTGTTAGTCTAAAATGCAAGGGGGGGTTTGTTGGTTTGTTTGTTTGTTTTTGAGACGGAGTCTTGCTCTGTCACCCAGGCTGGAGTGCAATGGCAAGCTTTTGGCTCAACGCAACCTCTGCCTCCCGGGTTCAAGCTCCTGCCTCAGCCTCCCAAGTAGCTGGGATTACAGGTGCATGCCACCACGCCCAGCTAATTTCTTTGTATTTTTAAGTAGAGATGGGGTTTCACCATGTTGGTCAGACTTGTCACAAACCCCTAACCTCATGATCTGCCTGAGTCAGCCTCCCAAAGTGCTGGGATTACAGGCATGAGCCACCTTGCCTGGCTGTTTTTTTGAGGCAGGGTCTTGCTCTGTTGCCCAAGCTGGAGTGCAGTAGCATGATCTC
>NW_022453007.1:0-1146 GCF_009761245.1 Sapajus apella
AACAGAGAGCTTACATAATTTGTCCTAGGTCACCAAGCTATTAAGAAACAAAGCTGTAATTTGAACTCATGTGTTTAATCTGTATGAAGAAAAAGGGTTTACTTTAACTTTATGTTTTTTTAAATTCTTTCTTTCTTTCTTTTTTCTTTCTTCATTTCCCACCCGCTCTCCTTCTTTCCCTTTCTTCCTTCCTTCCCTCCCTCCCTCCCTCTCTTTTTCTTTCTCTCTTTCATTCTTTCTTTCTTCCTTTCATTCCCCTCCCTCCTTCTTTCACTTTCTTCCTTCCCTCCTTCTCATCCCTCCTTTTCTTTTATTTCTTCTTTCTTTCCTTCCATGTTCCTTCTTTCCTTCATTTCCCTTCCTACTTTCCCTTTCTTTCTTTCCTCCTTTCCTCCCTCCCTTCTTTCTTCCCTCTCTCCCCTCTTCTTTTCTTTTTTTCTTCCTCTTTCTTTTCCTCATTTCCCTCCCTCCTTCTTTTCTTCCTTCCCTCCTTCGTTCCCTTTCTTTTCTTTCTTTCCTTCCTTCCTTCATTTCCCTCCTTCCTTCTTTCTTTCCATTCTTCCTTCCCTCCTTCGTTCCCTTTCTTTTCTTTCTTTCCTTCCTTCCTTCATTTCCCTCCTTCCTTCTTTCTTTCCATTCTTCCTTCCCTCCTTCTCTGCCCTCCCTTCCTCTCTCTCTCCCTCCTTTCCTTTCCTTCCTTCCTCCCCCCTTCCTCCTTTTCTTTTCTTTCCTTTCTTTCTTCCTTTCTTCTTTCTCTTTCTTTCCTTCCTTCCTTCTCTCCCTCCCTCCCTTTCTTTTTTCTTTTCTTTCCTTTCCCTCCTTCCTTCCTTCCCTCTCCTTTTCTCCTCTTTCTCTCTCTTTTCTTTCTTTCCTTTCTCTCTCTCTTTTCTCTCCCTTTCTTCCCTCCCTTCCTTTCCTTCCCCCCCCCCCTTTCCCTTCCTCCCTCCCTCCCCTCGATCTCTCTCTCCCATTCCCCTCTCCCTCTCCCTCTCCTCTTTCCAACAGGGTCTTGCTCTGTTGCCCAGGCTGGAGTGATGTGATCTTGGCTCACTACAACCTCCACCTCCCAAGCTCAGGTAATCCTCCTTCCTCTGTCTCTCAAGTAGCTGGGACTAGGGGTACATATCACCACACCTGGCTAATTTT
>NW_022453008.1:0-1146 GCF_009761245.1 Sapajus apella
GAGTGAGTGAGTGAGGAGTTAGTGAGTGAGTGAGGAGTGAGTGAGTGAGGAGTGAGTGAGTGAGTGAGTGGCGGGGTGCGGCTCTGAAGTCAGGGACATTCTCACTGGATGTTTCTGTGACCTCATGCCAGCCCCTCTGCTTTGGTCAGTCCAGTGTGCTGCTGTCCTGGGAGGCTTCACCGTGCTGTCCACCAAGGCCTGGCCGCTGACCCACTCTCCAGCAGACCTTGGTCTTCCCATGCCCTGTGGACTCTGCAGCTCCTGTCAGGCTGCGTAACTGGGGCTGCCTCTAGACGGCCCTGGCCCGGAGCTTCCCCAGAAGACCATTGGCCTTCAGGACTCCTGTGTCCAGCTCCCAAAAGAAGCTGCCATGGCAGACTGCCTGGTGGCATCCTCTCCATTGGCCCTGCCATGGGGGGCCTTGGCCACATGCTGCCTTCATGATTCTGCACGTGGAACGTGCCACTGGCCTTTCCCTGCCTCATCCCCAGACTGCTGGGTGTGCCCACAGCACCCCCCACACACCCAGGCCTCCCAGACATGGCTTCCAGAGTTCTAGCTGCTCCCAGAAAGACACACCCTCTCCAGGCACCGAATCTCAACCAGGGCGTCTCAGGCCCACTCACGTGGCTGGGACTCACACACTGACTTTACTGCAGTTGCTCTGCTGTCTGCTGCCAACACCCTGCAGCTCTGTGAGCCTGGCCTGCGAGTCTCCTTTGGCCATCAGACCCCTCTGACTCCCACCACGGAACGGTGGGCTCAGTCCCTTCCTGGAGTGCTGGGTGATGTGATGTGCAGATCTCAGCCCCTCTGTGAACCAGTGTCCTTGAGGGCACCATTTAGCCCTGATCTGTGCCACCAACCCCTGTGAATGATCCTGAGCTCCAGGACACCCCATGGAGTGAGCCCAGAATAGCAATCACAGATGACCAGTCTGTGAATGGGCTTACCTTTGCAGGAAAAGAAATGACAAAAGAACAGCAGAGATAAACAGGTCCATTAGGAGGACATTAAAAGAAGAAAATAAAGTCAACTTACCTTCCCTGCTCAATTTCCCGGAACACCCCTGTGTGTGCGTCCCTGAGGGTGCGCAAACGAGGTGCAGAGGGCCCCTGGCAGATCCTCCACTGGCCTCAGCAGCGG
>NW_022453009.1:0-95 GCF_009761245.1 Sapajus apella
TCCTGACCTCCTCCTGCTGGAGGCCCTGTCTGCCTGAAGTGTCCTTCCCCCTAGTCTGGCTTCTCCTGCTCAGTCTCCAGCTTAGAAGGGACCTC
>NW_022453009.1:195-1145 GCF_009761245.1 Sapajus apella
CTGGGTTCAAGCAATTCTCCTGCCCCAGCCTCCCGAGTAGCTGGGACTACAGGCGTGCGCCACCACGCCCAGCTAATTTTGGATTTTTTAGTAGAGACGGGGTTTCACCATGTTGGTCAGGATGGTCTCGATCTCTTGACCTCGTGATCTGTCCACTTCGGCCTCCCAAAGTGCTGGGATTACAGGTGTGAGCCACCACACCCGGCCTGCATTTTCATCTTCTTAGACCCCCGGAACAGGTCCAGTGGTCACTGCATGATTGAGTGAACACACCAGGACCTTGACCATTGGAGAACTCAAAATGGGCTCAAGTCCCAGCTCTGCCAGATCAAACTTGCAACTGGGCAACTTACCCAGCCGCTCTGACTCAGCTTCCTCATCTGTAACAATGAGGACGGTCATAGTATTTACCTCATTGGGTTATTTAAAGGAGTGAGTTAATATCTGAAAAGCGCATGGGGCTGGGTGCAGTGGCTTATACCTGTAATCACAGCACTTTGGGATGCTGAAGCTGGAGGATTACTGGAGGCCTAGAGTTCAAGACCAGCCTGGCCAACATAGCAAGACTCTGTCTCTACGAAGAAATAGAGTCGGCCGAGCACCCTGGCTCATGCCTGTAATCCCAGCACTTTGGAGGCCAAGATTGGTGGACCACCTGAGGTCAAGAGTTTGAGACCAGCCTGGCCAACATGGTGAAGCCCTATCTCTACTAAAAATACAGAAATTAGTATGGTGTGGTAACGCACACCTGAGACCCCAGCTACTGCTCGGGAGGCTAAGTTGACAGAATGGCTTGAACTCGGGAGGCAGAGGTCAGTGAGCCAAGATCGCACTACTACACTCCAGCCTGGGCCACAGAGTAAGACTCTGTCTCAAAAAAAAAAAAAAAAAAAAAAAAAAAAAAGAATGAAGTAGAAAGGAAAGTGCTTGGAACAGTGCCTGGAACATTG
>NW_022453010.1:0-1145 GCF_009761245.1 Sapajus apella
TGTTTCTACCTGGCTGAATCTAAACATAGATGTGACCTCCTAAGGTGAACGACCACACCGCAGTGGAGTTTAAAGTGACGATTCTCCTGTGGTTTAGACGCGATCTTACCGCTAATTCTTCTGAGCCTGTATATGGCTGGAAATATCTCTTTCCAGATTCTCGAAAGAAAGGGTTTCTGAACTGCTACATTCACACATCTGTTTAACTCTGTAAGTTGAATATACACCTGGAAAATCATTCTGCTACATAGCTCAGTTTCTGTTTTAGAGCCAGATACTTCTCTTTACACCCTATAATCCCATTCACTCAGGAATATCCAAACGCAGAGTTTTGAAGAAACGTGTTTCTAACTCGCTAAATCTAAACATAGATGCAACTTCCTGAGGTGATGGAACACACAGCAGAGGAGTTTGAAAGAGACGTTTTTCCTGTCGTTTAGACGCGATCTTACCGCTAATTCTTATGTGCCTTTATATCGCTGGATATATCTCTATCTAGATTCTGCAAATAAAGATTATCTGCGCTGCTTCATTCACTCATCTGTTTAGCTCTGTAAGATGAATATACACCTTGACAATCATTCCGCTAGATAGCTCCGTTTTTCTTTTAGAGCCAGATATTTCTCCTTACAGCCTATGCTCCCATTTACTCAGGAATAACCAACCACATCTTTTAGAAGAAGTGTGTTTCTAACTCGCTGAATCGAAACATAGACGCAACTAATTAAGGTGAACGAAAACACAGCAGAGCAGTTTGAAAGAGACGTTTCTCCTGTAGTTTAGATGCAATCTTACCGCATAATCTTTTGTGCCTGTATATGGCTGGAAATATCTCTTTCCAGATTCTCCAAAGAAAGGGTTTCTCATCTGGTACATTCACACATCTGTTTAACTATGTAAGTTGAATACACACCTTAACAATCATTCTGCTAGACATCTGCTTTTTTATTTTAGAGCCACATATTTCTCATTACACCCTATACTTCCATTGACTGCAGAATCTCCAAACGCAGCTTTTACAAGAAACGTGTTTCTAACTTGCTGAATCCAAACATATATGCAACTTCCTAAGATGAACAAACACACAGCAGAGCAGTTTGAAACAGACGTTTCTCCAGTGGTTTAGACGCGATCTTACCGCTAAT
>NW_022453011.1:0-1145 GCF_009761245.1 Sapajus apella
GTGTGAAAGAGACTGTAGGCCGTAATCTGAGACATCTTGCTCTAAAAAAAAAATGCAGCTATCTAGCAGAATGGTTGTCAAGCTGTACAATCAACTTACAGAGTTAAACTGATCTGTGTTTGCAGCAGTTCAGAAATCCTTTGCTTCGAGAATCTGGAAACAGATATATCCAGCCTTATACAGCCATATGGGAACTACCAGTAATACTGCTTTTAAAACACGGGAGAAACGTCTATTTCAACCTGCTCTGCTTTGTGTTCGTTCACCTTAGGAAGTTGCATCTATGTTTAGATTCAGCGAGTTAGAAACACGTTTCTTCTAAAAGCAACGTTTGGATATTCCTGTGTGAAAGAGCTTGTAGGCCGTAATCAGAAACATCTTGCTCTAAAACAGAAATACAGCTATCTAGCAGAATGGTTGTCAAGCTGTAAAATCATCTTGTGGAGTTAAATTGATGTGTGTGTGCAGAGGGTCTGAAATCTTTTCTTTGGGGAATCTGGAAACAGACATTTCCAGCCTTACCCAGGCATTTACGACCTAGCAGTAAGACTGCGTTTAAAACACTGGAGAAACGTCTAGTTCAAAATGGTCTGCTCTGTGTTCGTTCACTTTAGTAAGTTGCATCTATGTTTAGATTCAGCGAGTTAGAAACACGTTTTTTCTAAAAGCTGCGTTTGGATATTCCTGTGTGAAGGAGCCTGTAGGCCGTAATCAGAAACATCTTGCTCTAAAACAAAACGCAGCTATCTAGCAGGATTGTTGTCCAGCTTTACTATCCATCTTCAGAGTTAAACTGGAAATATCTGTTTCCAGATTCCCCAAATAAAAGATTTCAGAACCTGGGAAGACACACATCAATTTCACTCCATAAGATGATTATACAGCTTAACAAAAACACAGCTATCTAGCAGAATTTTTGTCAAGCTGTATAATCATCTTATGGAGTGAAATTGATGTGTGTCTTCCCAGGTTCTGAAATCTTTTATTTGGGGAATCTGGAAACAGATATTTCCAGACTTGCAGCGGCATTTAATACCTTGCAGTAAGACTGCGTTTAAAACACAGGAGAAACGTCTAGTTCAAACTACTCTGCTTTGTGTTCCTTCATCTTAGGAAGTTGCATCTATGTTTAGATTCAGCGAGTT
>NW_022453012.1:0-1145 GCF_009761245.1 Sapajus apella
GTATATTAAACTTACAGAGTTAAACAATTGTGTGAACGAAGCAGTTCACTAACCGTTTCTTTGGAGAATCTGGAAAGAGATATTTCCATCCATATACAGGCTCCTAAGAATTAGCTGTAAGATCGCATCTAAATCACAGGAGAAACGTCTCTTACAAACTGCTCTGCTGTGTGTTCGTTCACCTTAGGAAGATGCATCTATGTTTAGATTCAGCGAGTTAGAAACACGTTTCTCCAAATAGCGGCGTTTGGATATTCCTGAGTGAATGGGAGTATAGGGTGTAATGAGAAATATCGTGCTCTAAAACAAAAACGAAACTACGTAGCAGAATGATTGTCAAGGTGTATATTCAACTTAGAGAGTTAAACAGATATGTGAATGTAGCAGTTCAGAAAACCTTTCTTTGGGGAATCTGGAAAGAGATATTTTCAGCCATGTACAGGCTCCTAAGAGTTAGCGGTAAGATCGTGTCTAAACCACAGGAGAATCGTCTCTTTCAAGCTGCTCTCTTATGTGTTCGTTCACCTTCGGAAGTTGCATCTATGTTTAGATTCAGCGAGTTAGAAACACCTTTCTTCTAAAAGCTGCGTTTGGGTATTCCTGAGTGAATGGGAATAATGGGTGTAATGAGAATTATCTGGCTCTAAAACAAAAGCGGAGCTATGTAGCAGAATGATTGTCAAGGTGTATATTAAACTTACAGAGTTAAACCACTGTGTGAATGTAGCAGTTCACTAACCCTTTCTTTGGAGAATCTGGAAAGAGATATTTCCAGCCATATACAGGCTCCTAATAATTAGCTTTAAGATCACATATAAGTCACAGCACAATCGTGTCTTTCAAACTGCTCTCTTATGTGTTCGTTCAACTTCGGAAGTTGCATCTATGTTTAGATTCAGCGAGTTAGAAACATGTTTCTTCTAAAAGCTGCGTTTGGATATTCCTGAGTGAATAGGAATAATGGGTGTAATGAGAAATATCTGGCTCTAAAACAAAAGCGGAGCTATGTAGCAGAATGATTGTGAAGGTGTATATTCAACTTAGAGAATTAAACAGATATGTGAATGTAGCAGTTCAGAAAACCTTTCTTTGGAGAATCTGGAAAGAGATATTTCCAGCCATATGCAGGCTCCTAAGAATTAGCG
>NW_022453013.1:0-1145 GCF_009761245.1 Sapajus apella
GAGTGAGTGAGTGAGGAGTTAGTGAGTGAGTGAGGAGTGAGTGAGTGAGGAGTGAGTGAGTGAGTGAGTGGCGGGGTGCGGCTCTGAAGTCAGGGACATTCTCACTGGATGTTTCTGTGACCTCATGCCAGCCCCTCTGCTTTGGTCAGTCCAGTGTGCTGCTGTCCTGGGAGGCTTCACCGTGCTGTCCACCAAGGCCTGGCCGCTGACCCACTCTCCAGCAGACCTTGGTCTTCCCATGCCCTGTGGACTCTGCAGCTCCTGTCAGGCTGCGTAACTGGGGCTGCCTCTAGACGGCCCTGGCCCGGAGCTTCCCCAGAAGACCATTGGCCTTCAGGACTCCTGTGTCCAGCTCCCAAAAGAAGCTGCCATGGCAGACTGCCTGGTGGCATCCTCTCCATTGGCCCTGCCATGGGGGGCCTTGGCCACATGCTGCCTTCATGATTCTGCACGTGGAACGTGCCACTGGCCTTTCCCTGCCTCATCCCCAGACTGCTGGGTGTGCCCACAGCACCCCCCACACACCCAGGCCTCCCAGACATGGCTTCCAGAGTTCTAGCTGCTCCCAGAAAGACACACCCTCTCCAGGCACCGAATCTCAACCAGGGCGTCTCAGGCCCACTCACGTGGCTGGGACTCACACACTGACTTTACTGCAGTTGCTCTGCTGTCTGCTGCCAACACCCTGCAGCTCTGTGAGCCTGGCCTGCGAGTCTCCTTTGGCCATCAGACCCCTCTGACTCCCACCACGGAACGGTGGGCTCAGTCCCTTCCTGGAGTGCTGGGTGATGTGATGTGCAGATCTCAGCCCCTCTGTGAACCAGTGTCCTTGAGGGCACCATTTAGCCCTGATCTGTGCCACCAACCCCTGTGAATGATCCTGAGCTCCAGGACACCCCATGGAGTGAGCCCAGAATAGCAATCACAGATGACCAGTCTGTGAATGGGCTTACCTTTGCAGGAAAAGAAATGACAAAAGAACAGCGGAGATAAACAGTCCATTAGGAGGACATTAAAAGAAGAAAATAAAGTCAACTTACCTTCCCTGCTCAATTTCCCGGAACACCCCTGTGTGTGCGTCCCTGAGGGTGCGCAAACGAGGTGCAGAGGGCCCCTGGCAGATCCTCCACTGGCCTCAGCAGCGG
>NW_022453014.1:0-1145 GCF_009761245.1 Sapajus apella
TGAGTCCTGTCTCTAAGCCTGTGTCCTGTCTCTGAGTCTGAGTTCTGACTCTGATCCCATGTCTCCCCACTGAGCCCACATCTCTGTGTCTCAGGTGCAGTGGTCATTGCCTTTGTGGTCTGCTGGCTGCCCTACCACATGCGGCGCCTCATGTTCTGCTACATTTCGGACGAGCAGTGGACTCCGTGAGTACTGGGAGGTCGGGTGCTGGGCAAGTGCTCCCCAAAATAGATGGTGGGTGTGGCAGGCACTGCCAAGAGGACTCACTCAGGGCAGGGGTGTGGTGAGTCCCCCAGTGACCCCCTGGGCAGGGGTGTGCTGTGACTGGGGCTAGGAGGAGGCCAGGGAGGGACAGGTTCAGGGCAGGGGCTGAGCACGCCAGTCTGGAGCAGAGAGGGAAAGTTGATCCTAGGAGCTGGCCCAGGTAGTTTCCTGAAGGCCTAAAGAGAGATATCCCTGACTCCACCAGGAACATGGTGGGGGTGTCACCTCCCCATATGGCAGCTGTCAGAGCCCCAAGGCCACTCAGGTTGGACCCATAGGGCTCAGCCTGCAGTTACACTCAGGGCTGTGACTTATCCCAGCAAGAGGTGCAATACTGACAAGGCTTTGCTTTGCTAATTCAGCAGAGTCAGCAAAGGGAGAAGACACGGAGTGGGGTCAGTGGGAGACCAGATGCAACTTCCAGGGCCCCTCCCAGAGGAGCCACACAGGGCGATGTGGGGGCCGATCACAGGGCCACCCACTGCCTGGCATGCAACAAAAGTCCAGAGTCTCAGAAGAGCAACCAGGTGTTCAGCAAAACCCCCACTGTTTGCACCAAGAGTTCAGGTGCAGGGAGCCCCTCTCATCAGGAAATGGCAGGAGCCTTCTCAAAATCCAAGACCCCAGGCGCCAGTTAGAGGCCAGCCTTGCCAGCTGGCTATCCTGAGATGGCAGCTTTGGGCGTACTTTTCTGCACAGCAGGGCCGCCAGGTCCCAGGATAAAAGGTTCCTCCCAGTGACAGCCACTGGGGAGGGCATGGCTAGGACCCAGGAGCTGGCGGAGGCACAGGGAGCAGAGCTAGGCCCCAGAAAGGCTTCTGAAAGTCAGGGCTGCCTGCTGGTAATTGAGCTGCCTGGTGAGGGAGTGAGATCTCTGCGGG
>NW_022453015.1:0-1145 GCF_009761245.1 Sapajus apella
TTATCCATTTCTTCCAGGTTTACTAGTTTATGTGCATAGAGTTGTTTGTAATAATCTCTGATGATGGTTTGAATTTCTGTGGAATCTGTGGTGATATCCCCTTTATCGTTTTTTATTGCATCAATTTGGTTATTCTCTCTTTTCATTTTTATTAATCTAGTGGTTTTTTATTGGCTAGTGGTCTGTCTATTTTGTTGATCTTTTCAAAAAACCAGCTCCTCGATTTATTAATTTTTTGAAGGGTTTTTTGTGTCTCTATCTCCTTCAGTTCTGCTCTGATCTTAGCTATTTCTTGTCTTCTGCTAGACTTTGAGGTTTTTTGATCTTGCTCCTCTAGCTCTTTCAATTTTGACAATAGGGTGTCAATTTTTGACCTCTCCTTGCTTCTCATGTGGGCATTTATTGCTATATATTTTCCTCTACACACTGCTTTAAATGTGTCCCAGAGATTCTGGTATGTTGTGTCTTCATTCTCGTTGGCTTCGAAGAACATCTTTATTTCTTTCTTCATTTCATTGTTTATGCAGTCAACATTCAAGAGCAAGTTGTTCAGTTTCCATGAAGCTGTGCGGTTCTGGGTTAGTTTTTGAATTCTGAGTTCTAACTTGATTGCACTGTACTCTCAGAGACTCTTTGCTATGATTTCCGTTCTTTTGCATTTGCTGAGGAGTGATTTACTCCCAATTATGTGGTCAATTTTAGAGCAGGTGTGATGTGGTACTGAGAAGAATGTATATTATGTGGATTTGGGGTGGAGAGTTCTGTAAATGTCTATTAGGTTTGCTTGGTCCAGGTCTGAGTTCAAGTCCTGGATATCCTTGTTAATTTTCTGTCTGGTTGATCTGTCTAATATTGACAATGTGGTGTTAAAGTCTCCCACTGTAATTGTGTGGGAGTCTAAGTCTCTTTGTAAGTCATTAAGAACTTGCGTTATGTATCTGAATGCTCCTGTATTGGGTGAGTATATATTTAGGATTGTTAGCTCTTCTTGTTACATTGACCCTTTTATCATTATGTAATGTCCTTCTTTGTCTCTTATGATCTTTGTTGCTTTAAAGTCTAATTTATCAGAGATGAGAATTGCAACTGCTGCTTTTTTTGCTCTCCATTTGCTTGGTAAATCTTCCTCCATCCCTTTATTTTGA
>NW_022453016.1:0-1145 GCF_009761245.1 Sapajus apella
CACCATGTTGACCAGGATGGTCTCGATCTCTTGACCTCGTGATCCACCCGCCTCGGCCTCCCAAAGTGCTGGGATTACAGGCGTGAGCCACCGCGCCCGGCCTAGAAGGGAGTTTTCTAATAGTTGGGGGTAAGAGGGGCAGTTAAGGTCAAAGGAATGTTAATACAAATTCCAGATAGTGACCACCCATAGAGCGAGCGAGGGGTGTGACGGGGAAATGGGCCGATGAGGGATTCAAACATGTTGACAATATACTTTTTGAACTGGATGGGACGCAGCAGTGATTTATTACTTTTCTTTGAAGTATGTATGCATATAGACTGTATACATTATTTGCCAGATAAAGTTAAACATCTTTAAGATGTTCCTATTTTATTGTAGAGACGGGTTTTAAAGTCCTGGGCAATTAGCCGGGTGCGTTGGTGTGCTCCTGTAATCCCAGCTGCTCGGGAGGCTGAGGCGGGAGAGTGGCTCGAACCCGGGAGGCAGAGGCTGCAGCGAGCCGAGATCGCACCACTGCGGTCCTGCCTGGATAGTAGAGACCCTGTCTCAAAAACAAAACAAAAACAAAACAAAGTCCCGGGCAGCAAAGCCCCCGCCTCGCCCCCTGGAGCTTGCCCCAAGAGCACCGCGCGGCTGCTGGGGTATTTCCGGGTCTAAAGAGACGATTCGGAGCTCATTTGCATACCCAGAATACACTGCAGACAGCGTCGTGTTTCTGAAAAAACAACTTTCCGTATCGCGTGAGCTTTCTGAGTGTGAGGACGTTCCCGCAGAACGGTCGCGTGCGCACGGTCTCGGGAGGTCCCTTTGGGGCGAAGTGACCGTCAGCGTACCAGGAGTGGCCGCTCCCGGAGAGGGGAGTCGCGGCGGCCGCGCGCGCTCCGGTTTCTCTTCAGATCGCACAGATCTTTCGCCTTTTACTAAAGATTTCCGTGGAGAGGAACGGCTCTGAGTCTCAGACTAATTTTTTGAGACCTTTTTTCGGCAAGGCCGCGTGTGCGGTTCCAAGGACAGGCGCCTCGGGGGTGGGAGCCGAGCGCCGCGGGCTGGGGCTGGCGCCGGCGCGGGGCTCCGGGGCGCAGCGGCGCGGGGCTGGGGAGGGCCCGTGGGACGGAAGCGTTGGAGCCCGAGCCTGCTTTGTT
>NW_022453017.1:0-1145 GCF_009761245.1 Sapajus apella
CTTAGAGCAAGATATTTCTGATTACATCTTATAGTCTCATTCACTAAGGAAAATCCAAACGCAGATTTCAGAAGAAACGTGTTTCTAACTCGCTGAATCTAAACAAAGATGCAACTTCCTAATTTGAACGAACACAAAGCAGAGCAGTTTGAACTAGACTTGTCTCCCGTGTTTTAAACGCAGTCTTACGGCTAGTTTTTATATGCCTGTACATGATTGGAAATATCTGTTTCCATGTTCTCCAAAGAAAGCATTTCTGAACTGCTGCACACACACATCAGTTTATCTCTGTAACTTGACTGTACAGCTTGACAACCATTCTGCTGGATAGCTGCGTTTTTCTTTTAGAGTAAGATGTTTCTCATTACAGCCTACCGTCTCATTCACTCTGGAATATCCAAACTCAGCTTTTAGAAGAAACGGTTTTCTAAATCTCTGAATCTAAATATAGATGCAACTTCTCAAGGTGAGTGAACACAAAACAGAGCAGTTTGAAAGAGATGTTTCTCCTGTGTTTTAAACGCAGTCTTACAGCCAGTTCTTATATGCCTGCATATCGCTGGAAATATCTGTTTCCAGATTCTCCAAAGAAAGTGTTTCTGAACTGCTGCACACACACATCAGTTTAACTCCATCAGTTGATTATACAGATTGACAACCATTCTGCTAGATAGCTGCGTTTTTGTTTTAGAGCAAGATATTTCTCATTACATCCTATAGTCTAATTCACTCTGGAATATCCAAACGCAGCTATTAGAAGAAACGTGTTTCTAACTCGCTCAATCTGAACATAGAGCCAGCTTCCTAAGGTGAACGAGCACAAAGCAGAGCAGTTTGAAATAGGCGTTTCTCCTGTGTTTTAAACGTAGTCTTACTGCTTGTACACCTATGCCTCAATATGACTGAAAATATCTGTTTCCAGATTCTCCAAAGAAAGGATTTCTGAACTGCTGCCCACACACATCAGATTAACTCTGTAAGTTGATTCTACAGGTTAAAAACCATTCCGCTAGATAGCTGCGTTTTTGGTTTAGATCAATATATTTCTCATTACAGCCTATATTCTCAGTCACTCTGGAATATCCAAACGCAGCTTTTAGAAGAAACGTGTTTCTAACTCGCTGAATCTAAATATAGATGCAACT
>NW_022453018.1:0-1144 GCF_009761245.1 Sapajus apella
TCTGCATTCCCTCTGCCCTGTGAGGCAGACCTCTGCTGTCTTCACTGCATTATTTCCCCAGACTCGGCCAGCATCAAAAGTGTGCCGTGTCCTAGGATCCTTGCAGCTGGCATGCAGGGAGGAGTGTGAGGCTCCCTGTCCCTCCTCAGACTCTCAGAATTCAAAAGAGCCACACTTTTCTGTCCTTGCCCTGCTGGGCCAAAGGGCGCCCTGCCTTCTTTTCTCTCTGGGGTAGACACCCTGAGCTTTTGCTGTGCACCTGCCTCGTGGAACAGGGAGTCACCCCCGCCCCTGCCCTCCGTAGCTGACTCTGGCTTCCCTGGGCACCCTCAGCTCAGCAAGGCCCCGGGAGCCCCAGTGCCATGTGACACCTTCCATAAGTGTGGAATTCAGGAGAATGTGCCTTTGATCCCTGAGTTGCCATGTGGCTGGCATGTGCCCTGGCATGAGAGTCAGTGATGGGCAGGGGCGAGCATGAAGACACCTCTGCTGTGCCCCTGCTTTCGCCCTTTCCTGACTTCTCTGGCCAGCTCTAAGGTTGAAATAAGTCCTGCCTGTTTTAAGAGATGTATATTAAACATCTGCCCTGGCCAGGCTCTGAGCAGCCTCCAGGGTCTCTGTCCTGAACACGACAGGCCCCTCCTGGTGCTGGCGGGTGGAGGGGGGGGAGATTAAGTCCAGTGTCCCACAGGTGACTGCATAATTCCACATGGGACAAGAGGGAAAAAGAGCAGACCCTCCCTTTTATTTTTATTTATTTATTTATTTTATTTTTATAAATTGAAACAGTCTCGCTCTGTCACCAGGCTGGAGTGCAGTGGCGCGATCCCTGCTCATTGCAACTTCCATTTTCCAGTTTCAAGCAACTCTCCTGCCTCAGGCTCCCGAGTAGCTGGATTACAGGCACGCGCCGCCATGCCCAGCTAAACAGAACTTTCCTTTTGTGAGAGGGACGCCAGTGTGGACAGCAGGGAGGGGAGATGAAACTGAGCGGAAGTGAGAGTCGCTTTGCTGCCCGGCACGTTGTCTCACACGTGTAATCTCGGCACTTTGGGAGACTGAGGCTGGGGAGTCGCTCCAGCCCGGGAGTTTATGACCGGCGTGGTCAGCATGAGACCCCTGTCTCTACTTTTAAAAATAAAAA
>NW_022453019.1:0-1144 GCF_009761245.1 Sapajus apella
GAGGTTTTGGTGAGCCAAGCTCATGCCACTACACTCCAGCCTGGGCAACAAAAGTGAAACACTGTCTTAAAAAAAGAAAGAAAAAAAGAAAGTGACTTTGGGCTCAGCTGGGGCCTGAGGGGAGGGACAAGCAGGGTCAGGGCTGGGGATCCAGGGTGTCCTGTTTGTGCCAGCCTAGAAAACAAGGCATGTCAGCACCAAGTCACCAAGGTCTTCCTCCTCTTGAACAAGCTCCCTCCCCTGTGGGTTCCTCCCCTCCTTCTGGACCCAGTTCCCAGTGGGTGGGGAGGGAGCCACTAAGATGCAGTGGAGGAAAGTGACACCTGCAAAAACACAACACCAGGACACCACACTCTTGTGACATCCCGAGTAGCAAGAATTACACAAATGCACCACCATGCCTGCCTCTTTTTTTTGGTAGAGAAGGGTTTTCTCCATGTTGCCCAGGTTTGTCTTGAACTCCTGGCTGCAGGCGATCCACCAGCTTTGGCCTCGCAAAGTGCTGGGATTAAAGGCATGAGCCACACGCCCAGGCTTCACTTGGTTCTTTACATGCAACCCCTGGGAAGGCTCTGTGGACAGAGTGGGAAGAGCCACAGGGCTTCACTGATGGAAGCCTGGAAGGGGCAGGGCAGGACTTGAAATGCAGGGAGCAGCTGGGTGTTCTGGAGAGTCAGCTTCCAGAGGGTGGAGGGTGGTTGTGTTACCTGCACCCCATCCAGGCTGTAACCTCCATGGAGTGAGTGACAGGTGCACTGGGAGAGCTCAGGGCCTGGAGTCAGGACTACGGGGGTGGGGGCGACATGGGCAAGTCAGCACCCATCCCTGCCTGAGTTTCCCCATTTGGGGAATTTGCCATTGCTGACTCTTCTGAAGTTCTATTATATCAGGACTCAGAAAAGAAAATGGGGGTAGCACGAGGCGGCCTGTGGCTAGGCTGACTGGTGGGGGGACCTCTAAGGATGCTTCCCCCCTGTCGCTGCCCCCCTGTAGCTGCCAGGGAAAGAGGTGCAATGTCCCCACTTCCTCAAAGCACCTCTTCATGGGATTCCTCCTCTGGGCTGAATCCTGGACTCCATTCTCCTTACATGTTCTGGGGGCTGGGAGGGAGGTGAACTGGGCCTGGCCTCAGACTCCTGGGGGG
>NW_022453020.1:0-1144 GCF_009761245.1 Sapajus apella
CTCGCTGAATCTAAACATAGATGCAACTAAGAAAGGTGAACGAACACACAGCAGGGCAGTTTGAAAAAGACGTTTCTCCTGTGGTTCAGACGCGATATTACCGCTAATTTTAAGTACCTGTATATGGCTGAAAATATCTCTTTCTAGGTTCTCCAAAGAAAGGGTGTCTGAACTGCTGTATTCACACATCTGTTTAACTCTGTAAGTTAAATATACACCTCGACAATCATTCAGCTAGATAGCTCCGTTTTTGTTTTAGAGCCAGATATTTGTCAAGACACGCTACACTCCTTTTCATGGAGGAATATGGAAACTCAGCTTTTAGAAGAAACGTCTTTCTAACTCGCTGAATTTAACATAGATGCAACTTCCTGAGGTGAACGAACATACAGCAGAGCAGTTTGAAACAGACGTTTCTCCTGTGGTTTAGACGCGATGTTACCACTAATCTTATGTGCATGTGTAAGGCTGGAAATATCTCTTTCTAGGTTCTCAAAAGAAAGGGTTTCTGAACTGCTACCTTCACAAATCTGTTTAATTCTATATGTTGAATACACACCTTGACAATCATTCAGCTACATAGCTCCGTTTTTGTTTTAGAGCCAGATATTTCTCATTGCACCCTATATTCCCATTCACTCAGGAATATCCAAACGCAGCTTTTACAAGAAACGTGTTTCTGACCCGCTGAATTTAACATAGATGCAACTTCCTTAGGTGAATGAACACACAGCAGGGAAGTTTGAAAGAGATGTTTCCCCTGCGGTGTAGACACGACCTTACCGTTCATTCTTATATATCTGTATATGGCTGGAAATGTCTCTTTCAAGATTCTAAAAAAAGGGTTTCTAAACTGCTACATTCACACGTCTGTTTAGCACTGTAAGTTGAAAATACACCTTGACAATCATTCTGCTAGATAGCTCGGTTTTTGTTTTGGAGCCAGGTATTTCTCATTACACCCTATATTGCCATTCACTGAGGAGTATCCAAACGCAGCTTTTTGGAGAAACGTGTTTCTAACTCGCAGAATCTAAACATAGATGCAACTTCCTAAGGTGAACGAACACACAGTGGAGCAGTTTGAAAGAGACATATCTCATATGATTTAGATGCGATCTTAAAGCTAATTATTACGAGCCTG
>NW_022453021.1:0-1144 GCF_009761245.1 Sapajus apella
TTTCTCGTATGATTTAGATGCGATCTTAAAGCTAATTATTAAGAGTCTGTATGTGGCTGTAAATATCTCATTCCTGATTCTCCAAAGAAAGGGTTGGTTAACTGCTACATTCACACAATTGTTTAACTCTGTAAGTTTAATATACACCTTGACAATCATTCTGTTATATAGATCCGTTTTTCTTTTAGAGCCAGATATTTCTCATTAAACCCTATACTCCCATTCACTCAGGAATATCCAAAGTCAGCTTTTTGGGGAAACGGCTTTCTAACTCGCAGAGTCTAAACATAGATGCAACTTCCGAAGGTGAACGAATACACAGTGGAGCAGTTTGAAAGAGACGATTCTCGTATCATTTAGATGCGATTTTATAGCTAATTCTTAAGAGTCTGTAAGCGGCTGGAAATATCTCTTTCCACATTCTCCAAAGAACGGCTTAGTGAACTGCTGCATTAACACAATTGTTTAACTCTGTAAGGTTAATATACACCTTGACAATCATTCTGCTACATAGCTCCGTTTTTGTTTTATAGCCAGATATTTCTCATTAAACCCTATACTCCCATTCACTCAGGAATATCCAAAAGCAGCTTTATGGAGAAACGTGTTTCTAACTCGCAGAAGCTAAACATAGATGCAACTACCGAAGGTGAACCAACACACAGTGGAGCAGTGGGAAAGAGACGATTCTCGTATGATTTAGATGCGATCTTAAAGCTAATTCTTAAGAGTCTGTATATGGCTGTTAATATCTCTTTCCAGATTGTACAAAGAAAGGGTTGGTGAACTGCTACATTCACACAATTGTTTAACTTTGTAAGTTTAATATACACCTTGACAATCATTCTGTTACATAGCTCGGTTTTTGTTTTAGATCCAGATATTTCTCATTAAACCCTATACTCCCAATCACTCAGGAATATCCAAACGCAGCTTTTTGGAGAAACGTGTTTCTAACTCGCAGAATATAAACCTAGATGCAACTTCCGAAGGTGAACCAACACACAGTGGAGCAGTTTGAAAGAGAGGTTTCTCGTATGATTCAGATGCGATCTTAAAGCTAATTCTTAAGAGTCTGTATATGGCTGTAAATATCTCTTTCCAGATTCTCCAAAAAAAGGGTTGGTGAACTGCGACATTCACA
>NW_022453022.1:0-1144 GCF_009761245.1 Sapajus apella
GGGGATTTGGGGAGAGATAACATGGGGAGAAATGCCAGATATAGGTGATGGGGAGGAAGGCAGCAAATCACACTGCCACATATATGGCAACAATCTTGCGTGTTCTTCACATGTACCCCAAAACCTAAAATGCAATAAAATAATTAATTTAAAAAAAAGAAATTAACGTTTTTGACTATTGAGCAAGAATATGTTGAAGAGTGTGTTTTGATTTTATATGGTTTCAAAAATCCAGGAGAAGCTTAGTGTTGTTTCAAGACGAGGATGGACTCAATGCAAAAGTTTAATTCAACCTTCATCCCAGAGTCTTCACAAATGCTCAATGAAAAAAACTCCCAAGACAATTCAGGGGCCTCTCAAAACTAGGAGACATTTATAAGAACCTTAGTAAGCTGATCGGTGCTGCTACTGAATTCCCTTCCTCTCTATCAGAAGGTTCACTCCATCAGCAGTCTACAGGAGCAGCAATCCTCAGGGAAATCGGAGACGACTTGCCTTACAGGAGGGGAGAAGTAAGAACATTGCTGTCTGTGCAGACAGAAAGAATGGCAAGATTCAGATACATGTTACTAGGCAGATGTCCTAGGGGGCATGAAAGTACACTAACAAAAACTGGGCTTAAGAAAGCTAAGAATGCATCAAGAAAAGGAATGTTCAAGTGTCCCAGCAGTTTCTGCGTGTCTAGTGGATGAGATCCTTCTGAGAATGCTAGAATAGGGAATTATGACACCAAGCCACTTCAGCCATAAACCTTATTCTTGCACTTTTTTTGCTTGCTGGTAATTTTATATAGCAGACCAAGAAAGCTATTCTCTGCTAGTATAGACTATACACGAATAATTTTGGTAATGAGTTCTAGGATGTATTTTTCTGGTATCTATTTCTTCCTACTGTGATGCTAATAATTTATAAGGGATCTGTGTAGTTTGAATGCATTTGAATAACTTTAGCTCTGCTGTTTAATTTGACCCAAAGAAACCAAGAGATATAAGTATTCCCATGTGTTTTAGAAGCCCAAAGTCAGTGAGGTGAAACCCAACATCAAGAAATTGAAGCAAAGTTACTTGTGGATAAAGAAAGCATTAACTAGTTTAGCTAGAGTGTAATAATTAGACTTTCTGGCTTTCAAAACTTTGGGTTACAA
>NW_022453023.1:0-1144 GCF_009761245.1 Sapajus apella
TCTTTCAAACTGCTCCCCTGTGTGTTGGTTCACCTTCGGATGTTGCAACTATGTTTAGATTCTGCGAGTTAGAAACACGTTTCTCCCTAAAGCTGCGTTTGGATTTTCCTGAGTGAATGGGAGTATAGGGTTTAATGAGAAATATCTTGCTCTAAAACAAAAACGGATCTATGTAGCAGAATGATTGTCAAGGTGTATATTAAACTTACAGAGTTAAACAATTGTGTGAATGTAGCAGTTCACTAAGTCTTTCTTTGGAGAATCTGGAAAGAGATATTTCCAGCCGCTTACAGACTCTTAAGAATTAGCTTTAAGATCGCATCTAAATGATACGAGAAACGTCTCTTTCAAACTGCTCCACTGTGTGTTGGTTCACCTTCGGTAGTTGCATCTATGTTTAGATTCTGCGAGTTAGAAAGACGTTTCTCCAAAAAGCTGCGTTTGGATATTCCTGAGTGAATGGCAGTATAGGGTTTAATGAGAAATATCTGGCTCTAAAACATAACGGAGCTATGTAGCAGAATGGTTGTCAAGGTGTATATTAAACTTACAGAGTTAAACAATTTTGTGAATGTAGCAGTTCACCAACCCTTTCTTTGGAGAATCTGGAAAGAGATATTTACAGCCATATACAGACTCTTAAGAATTAGCTTTGGCCGGGTGCGGTGAATCAAGCCTGTAATCCCAGCACTTTGGGAGGTCGAGGCCGGTGGATCACGAGGTCAAGAGATCGAGACCATCCTGGTCAACATGGTGAAACCCCGTCTCTACTAAAATTACAAAAAATTAGCTGGGCATGGTGGGGTGTGCCTGTAATCCTAGCTACTCAGGAGGCTGAGGCAGGAGAATGGCCTGAACCCAGGAGGCGGAGGTTGCGGTGAGCCGAGATCGCGCCATTGCACTCCAGCCTGGGTAACAAGAGCGAAACTCAGTCTCAAAAAAAAAAAAAAAAAAAAAAGTATTAGCTTTAAGATCGCTTCTAAATGATACGAGAAACGTCTCTTTCAAACTGCTCCACTGTGTGTTCGTTCACCTTCAGAAGTTACATCTATTTTTAGATTCTGCGAGTTAGAAAGACGTTTCTCCAAAAAGCTGCGTTTGGATATTCCTGAATGAATGGGAGTATAGGGTTTAATGAGAAATA
>NW_022453024.1:0-1144 GCF_009761245.1 Sapajus apella
TTTGAGATGGAGTCTCGCTCTGTCGCCCAGGCTGGAGTGCAGAGGCATGATCTTGGCTCACTGCAACCTCTGCCTCCTGCGTTCAAGTGATTCTGTTGCCTCAGCCTCTTGGATAGCTGTATTTACAGGTGCATAGTCACCACGCCTGGCTAATTTTTTTTGCATTTTTAGTAGAGATGGGGTTTCTCCATGTTGGCCAGGCTGGTCTTGAAATCCTGGCCTCAGGTGGTCAGACCACCTCAGCCTTCCAGAGTGCTGGGATTACAGATGTGAGGCACCACGCCCAGTCTGCACAAGAAATTTCTACTCCAGGTGCCTCTATGAGGACCAGGGCGAGGAATGAGGGGGAGGAAGGAAGGGGCTGTCCTCTGGTCACTCTTAGTGGCTTCTCCAGAATTTCTGCATAGGACAGACTTGAGACTTTTCCTTTCTTTCTTTTTTCTTTTTTTAAGAGATGAAGTCTTGCTCTGCCTCTGTCCAGTGCAGTGGCGGGATCTCGTCTCACTGCAAGCTCCGCTTCCTGGGTTCAAGCGATTCTTCTGCCTCAGCCCCCCGAGTAGCTGGGATTACAAGCGTGGGCCACCACGCCCAGCTAATTTTTGCATTTTGATTAGAAATGGGGTTTCACCACGTTGGCCAGGCAGGTGTCGAACTCCTGACCTCGTGATCCACCCGCCTAGACCCGGCGCGAGACTTTTCTTGAAGTTGCATTTGCAAAACAAAGTCGCTTTCTTTGGGTTGCCTTATTATTTGGGGTGGGGTCCCCAGACAGTGGGTTAAGGTGAGCAGCTATGAGAAAATGTGCTTTTCTAACTGCCCACGAGGGGGCAACGTACACTGCATTTTGGGAGGGAGCCAGCTGTGAGCTGAGACATGGAGTCACTGAAGGCTTGGGCAGCTAGGCCATCACAGGGTGTCCCTTTCCTCACCCAAGGCAGGGATGCTGGTAACCTTCCCAAGAAGCCTCAGCCTGCACAGCCATTTCCCCCTCCCTGGGGGTCAGCTGCTTCACTAGAGGAGATTGGGCTTCTGAGGAAGCTCTTCAGTCTATGGAGCTAAAACCAGTCTCTGTCTCCCTCAGGCTCTCCATGGGTGAACACAGGGGCCCTGGCCCTTGCTTTGCCTCCAGCAGTATCCCTAGCCA
>NW_022453025.1:0-1144 GCF_009761245.1 Sapajus apella
GATCTTACAGCTAATTCTTATGAGCCTGTATATGGCTGGAAATATCTGTTTCCAGATTGTCCAAGGAAAGGGTTTCTGAACTGCTACATTCACACATCTGTCTTACTCTGTAAGTTGAATACACACCTTGACAATCATTCTGCTACATATCTCCGTTTTTGTTTTACAGCCAGATATTTCTCATTACACCCTATAAACCCAATAACCCAGGAATATACAAACGCGGCTTCTAGAAGAAACGTGTTTCTAAATCGCTGAACCAAACATAGACGCAACTTCCTAATGTGAACCAAACACAGCAGAGCAGTTTGAAACAGACGTTTCTCCTGTGGTTTAGACGCGATCTTACCGCTAAATCTTATGACCCTGTATATGACTGGAATTATCTATTTTCAGATTCTCCAAAGAAAGTGTTTCTGAACTGCTACATTCACATATCTGTTTAACTCTATAAGTTGAACATACACCTTGACAATCATTCTGCTACACAGCTCCGTTTTTGTTTTAGATCCAGATATTTCTCATTAAACCCTATACTCCCTTTCACTCTGGAATATCCAAACGCAGCTTTTTGGAGAAACGTGTTTCTAACTCGCAGAATCTAAACATAGATGCAACTTCCTAAGGTGAACGAACACACAGTGGAGCAGTTTGAAAGAGACGTTTCTCGTATGATTTAGATGCGATCTTAAAGCTAAGTCTTAAGAGTCTGTTTATGGCGGGAAATATCTCTTTCCAGATTCTCCAAAGAAAGTTTTAGTGAACTGCTACATTCACACAATTGTTTAACTCCTTAAGTTTAATATACACCTGGCCAATCATTCTGCTACATAGTTCCGTTTTTGTTTTAGAGCTAGATATTTCTCATTTCACTGTATACTCCCAGTCACTCAAGAATATCGACATGCAGCTTTTAGAGAAAACGTGTTTCTAACTCGCTGAATGGAAACATAGATGCAACTTCCTATGGTCAACGAACACAGAGCAGAGCAGTTTGAAAGAGATGATTCTCCTGTGGCTTAGACTCGATCATATAGCTAACTCAAGTGAGCCTGTATATAGCTGGAAATACTCTTTCCAGATTCTCCAAGGAAAGTGTTTCTGAACTGCTACATTCACACATCTGTCTAACTCTGTAAGTTGA
>NW_022453026.1:0-1144 GCF_009761245.1 Sapajus apella
CCGCTTCCCCAGTCGCGGCCTGGTGTCCCAGCGGGGATGGGGGAGGGTGTGAGGGCGAAGCTGCCCCCTGTTGAGAACCACTGGGGCCACAGTCCTGCCCTCTGAGCTTGTGCAGAGGACTCTCCAGATGAAGGCTGGGGGTCTGTGCAGCTCCAGATCCCCTCCCTCCCCTGCACGGTCGGACCTTAGGATTTGAGCCTTTTAACATGTGGACGTCATGAGATTCTGCCTTTAGGTCTTTTCTTCCGTTCTGTTCTCCAAATCGGCCTCTTCCGAGCCTACTGGCTAATTTTTGTATTTTTGGTAGAGACAGGATTTCACCATGTTGGCCAGACTGGTCTGAGGGCATAGCTACATTTCACAAAGTTAGTACACTAAATGCTGACAAGAATTTAGTGCCACTTCAACTGTCATTCCTGGTGAAAAACCGTTCTAGAAGACTGACAATGTATACTAACGTTAAACTTATAATCAGGTCATGACCCAGCAATTGATGTACTTCCATGAATCTCAAGTGCACAAAAGACTGTTATGTGGATCACAAGGTCAAGAGATCAAGACCATCCTCGCCAACATAGCGAAGCCCTGTTTCTAGTAAAATACAAATCCTAGCTGGGCGTGGTGACACATGCCTGTAGTCGCAGCTACTCGGGAGGCTGAGGCAGGAGAACTGCTTGAAGCTGGGAGGCAGAGGTTGCAGTGAGCCGAGATCACGCCACAGCACCCCAGCATGGCATGTGTATACCTATGTAGCAATCCTGCAAGATCCGCACATGTACCCCAGAACATAAAGTAAAATAAAGAAAAAAAAAACAAAAAACAAAAGAAGATACACCCTGGAATGTGGTTTGTTCCCAGTAATTTCAGATATTTAAAGAATGGTTAAATGATCACTTGACAGTTATGCTATAAACAGGAATAAGACAGCCTGAGTTAAACATCATCACTTTGAGAAGATAAATTTTAATGTCATTTTCAACCTTTAAGATCTTTGGTTTTATTTTGAAAAAAAAGTTCTCAATCTTAAAAAGATCGCTGCAAAAATTAAAAAAAGGAGTATAGTCCATTTGCTTTTTCAAGTAATAAACTTGGAAATGTATTCTTATGAATGTCAACAGTCAATGTAGTGTGGTATATTAAGAAC
>NW_022453027.1:0-1144 GCF_009761245.1 Sapajus apella
TTGGGAGATGAGGAAATCTAGGCTCAGAAAGTTTATGCCACTGGCCTCGGGTTAGTGGGTGAGCTGGGATTTTCTTGTGGATCTATGAGCAGCCTCCAGCCTCATCCCCTTTCCCTTTCCCAAGCCCTGTGATGATCGTAATACTGGCCTGGGGTGGAGGGGGAAGTACAAGGTGAAGAGGTGGAGGCCTGGGGGGACCTGTTGAGTATCACGTACACCACCATGTTATCCTAACCCAGAAAAACCCGCTGGGCAGCAGGGCCCACGGGGAGAGCGCAGTTCCCTCAATGCAGAGCAGAGGCCGCTTCCCTTATCAGTGCAGGGTGAGGGGCATCGGACGGGCTCCTTGCCCAAAAGTGCCCCCCACCCTGCTGCACTGCCTCAGAGGCCCTGTCGCAGCTGTATGCCAGACGGCTCCTGGGAGCCTGGCGTTATGTCATGGTGGAGTGATGGGTCCCCAACTCCTTCCTGCCCATTGCAGGATGGACAGAGGGGTGGACAGAGTGCAGGGTCTTGGGACTAATTTTGAGGGGACTCACTGAGGAATGGGGAGCTTGGCTCAGGACATGACTACCTCTGGTGGCAGTGCCCTCTCAAGGAAAGAGCCAGTGGTAGGGTCAATGTAGAGGGCAAACTCATGGACTGGCTGAGCCGCAGAAGCCCTGGTCTAGCCAGCCTCTGCTTGGTTCCTCCTCCCAGCCGCTGTACTCACTACCATTCTTTCAGAGAGTCTACCTCCTCAGATTCCTTTGTTAACTGGAAAATCCTTCCTTGGGGGGCACATTGCTTTAAGACTGAGATTTGCTGTGGCGCGGTGGCTCACAAAGGGCTATAATCCCAGCACTTTGAGGGACCGAAGTGGGTGGATCACCTGAGGTCAGGAGTTCAAGACCAGTCTGGCCAACATTGAGAAACCTGTTTCTTCTAAAAATACAAAAATTAGCTGGGCGTGGTGGCACATGCCTGTAGTCCCAATTACTGGGGAGGCTGAGGCAGAAGTGCTTGAACCCAGGAGGCGAAGGTTGCAGTAAGCTGTGATCGCACCACTGCACTCCAGCCTGGGTGACAGCGTGAGACCCCATCTATATCTATCTATCTATCTATCTATCTATCTATCTATCTATCTGTCTATCTATCTATCTAT
>NW_022453028.1:0-1144 GCF_009761245.1 Sapajus apella
AATAGAACTCAGTGGAGAAGAGGCTTTCTTGAATGACCAGGCCCCAACCACACTAGGACTGCCTTGTACCAACATGCATCATATTATTTCAGAATATTCAAAGACTCTCAAAGCAGGAAGACCATTTAAAATCAGGAAACTAAATCATTCAAGATAGCATAGTTATGTCTACAATGTGTAAGGAAACCAGTGTAAAGTAGACCACTGTTCAGATATTTAACAGTACATAAATAAGAACCCCAAGACAGACTTTTCTATTGTATATTCCTGGGTAACATGTACATCTGAAATTAGAATCTGAGTATTTTTGCTTCATTGTGTTTTCTCTAACTGATGTCCATGACATTGCTTGTGAAATATTACTCTTATCATAATGTAAATTCAATGAAGAAGAATCGTTTTCTGATTCCACAATTGTACCCCAGCCTCAAAACTATGTCTGTCCCACATTATGTTCTCAATAGATATTTACTGAATTAATGAAAAATGTTAATATTTTTAAAATGTGATTTTTTTTGCTCTATGCTCACAAAAACCTTTGCAAAATCTAATAATAGCAAACTCTTTCTCCCAAAATATGCACATACCCAGGAGGCAGAACAAGATGGCTGAATGGAAGCCCCCAGCAATTGTCTACCACTGCCCCCTACCCTCACAGGAACGTGAAATTCAACAGCTATCCACACAAGAAAGTACCTTTATAAGAACCAAAAATCAGGTGAGCTATCACAGTAACTTGTTTAACATCCTATCAAGGAAAGAGGCACTGAAGAGGGTAGGAAAGATAGTCTTCAATCACTTACACCATCCCTCCCCTATCCCTCGCAGCTATGTAATGCGGAGAGAGAATCTGTGCATTGGGAGAGGGAGAGCACAGTGATCATAGGACTTGGCATTAAAACTCATAGCAGCCCTGTCACAACAGAAAGCAACAGGAGCCAGAGCTCAGCCAGCACCCACAGACAGAGCATTTAGACCCTGCCTAGCCAGAAGCCCAGTGGTCACAGCTTGAGTTCCAGCTAGCCCCACCACCAGGGGGCTAAAGTGCCCTGGGGTTCTAGACAAACTTGAAAGGAAGTTTAGGCCACAAGAACTGCAATTCCTGGGCAAGTCTTGGTGCTGTGCTAGGCTCAGAGACAGTGTA
>NW_022453029.1:0-1144 GCF_009761245.1 Sapajus apella
CATGAAAGGGACGGCTAGGTGAGCCCCATCAGGCACAGGATGGGGTGCAGGTGCAGGTCTAGGCAGCCCCCTCTCCTTCAGAGGACAGGAGAGACGCCCCAGCATGGCACCACCCCACCCCTCACTGTGTCCTCTGCCAGCTCCATTTCACCATCCCTCAACCTCATCGGCCTGCCATGATGAAGGTGCCCATCCTCAGTGTGGGTGACAATGGCCCCCCCTACACGGTGAAATAACAGCCCGGGCCCCCTGTTGTCATCTGCCCCGGTGGTGAGAGCAGCAACCATGCCCATCTCATCCATGCTGCAGGGACCTGTCAACCTCACACCCCATGCACGGCGCCTTCTCAGCAGCTTCGCTCCTGACTGCAACAAATTGAAAACAACCTAAACGTCCTTTAATAGGGCACTGGATAAATCAAATGTGGCGGCTCCTTCTGACGGGTGGCGTGGCGACGCAGGACCTGCGTAGCTGCCAGGGGCCTTGATGTACATCTGGCTGTACTGCTCCTCCACCATGGTGTCGTAGGCCTCATCATCCTCCTCGTCGTCCTCGTTGTCGTACGAGGTGGGGTTGTCAGTGGTGGGCAGGCTGCTGGTGCCCAGACTGGTCCGCTCCCCCTTGGGGTAGGGCACCTGCTGGATGCCGGAGATGAGGGTGGCCAGGCTGGGCACCCCATAGTAGGAGACTCGGGGCAGTTTGAGATGGCCTGCATCTGCCGCCACCGCGGCCCCCGAGGCCACTGCCACACCATCCCGGGGCCCCATCTCCAGTGGGCGCTTGGGGGCCAGGCCTGGGCCGGCAGCCGGCGGCAGCTCCATGGCTTCATGCTTGACGTGGGTCAGCAGCGGGATAGGAGTAGAATAACCATCTGCTGGCAGTATACAAGCGAAGGACGGGGGCCGAAGCTCAAGTAATCCTTTCTCTTTTTGGCTGCTCTAGTTTCTGGCAGTCTCGTGGCCACCCAAGGTGTCTTCTAGGCTGGTCAGTCTTTCTAGGCATTGGCCTGGAACCACACTTCTGCGCTGTTGCAGCTCTGGGTGCTCACCAGGTCTCGCACCTCTGCATCTCAGACAATCAGCTTGCAAAATAGACTTAGAAGTTTGTGAATTCCAGACATGACAACATGGATTTTTAGCAATTT
>NW_022453030.1:0-181 GCF_009761245.1 Sapajus apella
TGGCAGGCCACTGCGTTCCCGTCAGCCCAGCCCCCAGTCTGGCTGCTGCCAGGGGTCCTGGCACAGCCTGTCTCTGTGCAGCTGAGTTTCCGGGTGCTCCGGTGATGGGGGTCCTGGCGCAGCCTGTGTCTCTATGCAGCTGTGTTTCTGGGTGCTCCAGTGATGGGGGTCATGGCTCAGC
>NW_022453030.1:281-1144 GCF_009761245.1 Sapajus apella
GTGATGGGGGTCCAGCTGAGTTTCTGGGTGCTCCGGTGATGGGGGTCCTGGAGCAGCCTGTGTCTCTGTGCAGCTGTGTTTCTGGGTGCTCTGGTGATGTGGGTCCTGGAGCAGCCTGTCTGTCTGTCCAGCCGAGTTTCTGGGTGCTCCAGTGATGGGGGTCCTGGCGCAGCCTGTCTGTCTGTCCAGCCGAGTTTCTGGGTGCTCCAGTGATGGGGGTCCTGGCGCAGCCTGTCTGTCTGTCTGTCCAGCCGAGTTTCTAGGTGCTCTGGTGATGGGGGTCCAGCTGAGTTTCTGGGAGCTCTGCTGATGCGGGTCCAGCCGAGTTTCTGGGTGCTCCGGTGATGGGGGTTCAGCCGAGTTTCTGGGTGCTCCGGTGACGGGGGTCCAGCTGAGTTTCTGGGTGCTCCGGTGATGGGGGTCCAGCCGAGTTTCTAGGTGCTCCGGTGATGGGGGTCCAGTGCTCCGGTGATGGGGGTCCACCTGAGTTTCTGGGTGCTCTGGTGATGGCGGTCCAGCCGAGTTTCTAGGTGCTCTGGTGATGGGGGTCCAGCCGAGTTTCTAGGTGCTCCGGTGATGGGGGTCCAGTGCTCCGGTGATGGGGGTCCAGCTGAGTTTCTGGGTGCTCTGGTGATGGGGGTCCAGCCGAGTTTCTAGGTGCTCCAGTGATGGGGGTCCAGCTGAGTTTCTGGGTGCTCCGGTGATGGGGGTCCTGGAGCAGCCTGTGTCTCTGTGCAGCTGTGTTTCTGGGTGCTCTGGTGATGTGGGTCCTGGAGCAGCCTGTCTGTCTGTCCAGCCGAGTTTCTGGGTGCTCCAGTGATGGGGGTCCTGGCGCAGCCTGTCTGTCTGTCCAGCCGAGTTTC
>NW_022453031.1:0-344 GCF_009761245.1 Sapajus apella
GCAGATCTCTTGAGCTCCGGAGTTTCAGACCAGCCTGGGAAACAGGGCAAAACCCTCTCTAAAAAGATACAAAAATCAACCGGGCATGGTGGTGCATGCCTTTAGTTCCAGCTTCTTGGGAGGCCAAGGTGTGAGGATCACTTGATCCTGGGAGGCTGAGGTCACTGTGGAGTGAGCCATGATGGCGTCACTGCACTCCAGCCTGGGTGGCAGAGAGAGATCCTGTCTCAAAAAACAAACCAACCAACCAACCGACTTTGCCAGGTGAATGTTAGGATGAAAAGTGATTACATATGCTTTCCTGAAATAAAGTCTGTCCTCAGTTATAGCTGCTACCATTGATT
>NW_022453031.1:444-1144 GCF_009761245.1 Sapajus apella
TAATGTTTTAATGTATTTTATTGCTGATCATGGCATAGCATAAAGATATGCTCATTTAAAACACTTTTGAAGTTGTGCAAGAAAAACTGTTATGCAGAATATTCTTTTTTTCTTTTCTTTTTTATTTATTTATTTATTTTTTTGGAGACAAAATCTTGCTCTGTCAACCAGGCTGGAGTGCAGCGGTGCAATCTCGGCTCACTGCAACCTCCGCCTCTGGGTTCAAGCAATTCTCCTGACTCAGCCTCCCAAGCAGCTGGGGTTACAGGCACCCACCACCATGCCTGGCTAATTGTCATGTTTTTAGTAGAGACGGGGTCTCACCATGTTGGCCACGCTGGTCTTGAACTCCTGACCTCAGGTGATCTGCCCACCAAAGTGCCGAGATTACCAACATCAGCCACTGTGCCCAGCACTAATACGTAGAATATTGTATGTAGGTATTTTCTATGTTAGACCCCCTCTAAGGAGGGTTTCTATGTAAGAATAGTACAAAGGACCTGGAAAGGTGAATAGGCTTGACAAATTTATGTTTCTTAACACTGTAAAAGTAGTCCGGTTGTCCTGTGGCATATGCACAGGACATATACTGTACGGGGTTGGTTCCAAGACCCCTATTTCTACCAAACTCCTGGCAAACTCAAGTCCCTGCTGTGGGCCCTGCAGATCCCAGGTATGTGAAAAGTTGAGCCTCCATATA
>NW_022453032.1:0-1143 GCF_009761245.1 Sapajus apella
TAAAGGCGGTAATGAGAAATATCTTGCTCTAAAACAAAAACGCAGCTATCTAGCAGAACGGTTGTCACACTCTTCCATCAACTTACAGAGTTAAACTGATGTGCTTGTGTAGCAGGTCTGAAATCATTTCTTTGGAGAATTTGGAAACAGATATTTCCAGACATATACAGTCATATGAGAACCAGCAGGACGACTGCGTTTAAAACACATGAGAAACGTCTATTTCAAACTTCTCTGCTTTTTGTTCTTTCAACTTAGGATGCTGCACGTATGTTTAGATTCAGCGAGTTTGAAACATGTTTCTTTTAAAACCTGCGTTTCGATATTCCAGAGTGAACGAGACTATAGGCTGTAATGAGAAACATCTTGACCTCAAACCAAAACGCAGCTTTCAAGCAGAATGGTTCTGAAGCGATACAATCAACTAACAGAGTTATAATGATTTGTGTGTGAAGCAGTTCAGAAATCCTTTCCTTAGAGAATCTGTAATCTTATATTTCTTGACATACACAGGCCTATAACAAATAGCAGTATGACTGCGATTAAAAGACAGGAGAAACGTCTAGTTCAAACTGCGCTGCTTTGGGTTTGCTCACCTTAGGAAGTTGCATCTATGTTTAGATTCAGCGAGATAGAAACACGTTTCTTCTAAAATCTGCGTTTGGATATTCCAGAATGACTCAGACTAAAGGCGGTAATGAGAAATATCTTGCTCTAAAACAAAAACGCAGCTTGTTAGCAGAATATTTGTTAAGCTGTACAATCTTCTTACAGAGTTAAACTGATGTCTGTGTGTAGTAGTTTAGAAATCATTTCGTTGGAGAATCTGGAAACAGATATTTCCAGCCATATACAGGCTTCTAAGAACTAGCAGTAAGACTGCGTTTAAAACTCAGGAGAAACATCTAGTTCAAACTGCTCTGCTTTGTGTTCGTTCAACTTAGGAAGTTGCATGTATGTTTAGATTCAACGAGTTAGAAATACGTTTCTTCTAAAAGCAGCGTTTGGATATTCCAGTGTGAAAGAGCCTGTAGGCCGTAATCAGAAACATCTTGCTCTAAAACAAAAACGCAGCTATCTAGCATAATGGTTGTCACACTCTTCCATCAACTTACAGAGTTAAACTGATGTGCGTGTGTAGCA
>NW_022453033.1:0-335 GCF_009761245.1 Sapajus apella
TTCAGAAACGCCTCTTTCAAACTGCTCCACTGTGTGTTCGTTCACCTTCGGAAGTTGCATCTATGTTTAGATTCTGCTAGTCAGAAAGACGTTTCTCCAAAAAGCTGGGTTTGGATATTCCTGATTGAATGGGAGTATAGGGTTTAATGAGAAATATCTTGCTCTAAAACAATAACGGAGCTATGTAACAGAATGATTGTCAAGGTCTATATTAAACTTACAGAGTTAAACAATTGTGTGAATGTAGCACTTCCCCAACTCTTTCTTTGCAGAATCTGGAAAGAGATTTTTCCAGCTGCTTACAGACTCTTAAGAATTAGCTTTAAGATCGCATC
>NW_022453033.1:435-708 GCF_009761245.1 Sapajus apella
GGAAGTTGCATCTATGTTTAGATTCTGCGAGTTAGAAAGTCGTTTCTCCAAAAAGCTTCGTTTGGATATTCCTGAGTGAATGGGAGTATAGGGCTTAATGAGAAATATCTTGCTCTAAAACAAAAACGGAGCTTTGTAACAGAATCATTGTCAAGGTCTATATTAAACTTACAGAGTAAACAGTTGTGTGAATGTAGCAGTTCACCAACTCTTTCTTTGGAGAATCTGGAAAGGGTTATTTCCAGCCGCTTACAGACTCTTAAGAATTAGCTT
>NW_022453033.1:808-1143 GCF_009761245.1 Sapajus apella
TTCAGAAACGCCTCTTTCAAACTGCTCCACTGTGTGTTCGTTCACCTTCGGAAGTTGCATCTATGTTTAGATTCTGCTAGTCAGAAAGACGTTTCTCCAAAAAGCTGGGTTTGGATATTCCTGATTGAATGGGAGTATAGGGTTTAATGAGAAATATCTTGCTCTAAAACAATAACGGAGCTATGTAACAGAATGATTGTCAAGGTCTATATTAAACTTACAGAGTTAAACAATTGTGTGAATGTAGCACTTCCCCAACTCTTTCTTTGCAGAATCTGGAAAGAGATTTTTCCAGCTGCTTACAGACTCTTAAGAATTAGCTTTAAGATCGCATC
>NW_022453034.1:0-1143 GCF_009761245.1 Sapajus apella
GCTGCGCGGATTCGAAACGACAGCCCAGTCAAACGGAGAACATGCTTGGACATGAAATATGATTCATTTGATAAGACATGGCTCATGATGACAAGGAGCACACCCCAAGGTTGAAGCTCTGCTCTGTAGCAAGCCTACCTGTGTGTCTGGACACCTCCCAAAGTGCTTCACGCCCTCATTGCACCCTCAGAGACAGACAAGGGGACTCCAAAGGACTCATGTGTCTCCCATACTGTCTGAAAACGACTCCCATTTCTCCTGGGGACCAAAAGGAACAAGAAAAGTAGCTTTTTATTGGGAGAGCACACAGCTTTTTGAAAATACACGGCTAAAACGGTCCCTGCTTTAAGTGCAAAAAAGCAGGGACCATTTTAGCTGTGTATTCTGACAAACTGGTCTAGCACTTAAAGCTCGGACAGCTTTAGCTGTGTTCTTTCAAAAACTTATCTCTCGGTGCCGTAGCTAATGAAGTCAAAATGAGGGATCTGTGTCCACTTTAGTTGAACATTCTTTTGGTCATAAAAGATTCCCTTCTGTTGGAATTCTGTAGAACGGATTCTCCTTCTTCTCAATCCACTGTCAATTTTCTCTGCTAATTTCTAGGAGAGGTAACAGAGTGCATCCAAAAGCATAGGTGTATGAAAGTCCAGATTGACAGGTAAACTCCACGAACCGGGCACCGAGCTGGAAAAGGGATGGTTTCCCAGTGGGCCTTCAGGCCCACAGCAATCCCTGTGCAGAAATCGAGAAACAGAGACAGAAAGTCACCCGCCTAAGGCTTGTCACTTGAAAGTGAGTGTCTGACTGACTGGCACAGGGCTGGAAATCAAATCCAAATCTTCGGACCTCTAATTGCACAGGGTGCACTGCCTGCCCCAGGCCCAATGTGACACTTCAATGGCTTCACAAGAGCTTCAACGGAGTGAAGTCAACATCCAAAGACCTTAGATTCCATCGGCACCGCCTTTGGTCCCTTGTCTCTAATGAGAATCTGCCCGGTTCCAATTTGAACATTGGGTCTAACCCGAGATATCTTGCCTTTCTACCTGCAACTCTTGAAAAGGCTTGATTCACTTAGGAGCTCGTGTCACAAAGTAAGAGTCAAGAGCCCTCTTGAGCAAACCTCAGCAGGCCTCAGTGCTA
>NW_022453035.1:0-1143 GCF_009761245.1 Sapajus apella
TTCCAGAGTGAATGAGACGGTAAGCTGTAATGAGAAATATCTTGCTCTAAAACAAAAACTCAGCTATGTAGCTGAATAGATTTCAATCTGTACAATCAACTCACAGAGCTAAACAGATGTGTGTGTGCAGCACTTCAGAAATCCTTTCTTTGGAGAACCTGGAAACAGATATTTAAAGAAATATACAGGAATAGAAGAACTAGCAGTAAGACGGCCTTTAAAACACAGGAGAAACGTCTAGTTCAAACTGCTCTGCTTTGTGTTCGTTCACCTTAGGAAGTTGCATTTTTGTTTAGGTTCAGCGAGTTAGAAACTCCTTTCTTCTAAAAGCCTCGTTTTGATATTCCAGAATGAATGAGACTGTAGGCTGTAATGATAAATATCTTGCTCAAAAACAAAAACGTAGCTATCTAGCAGAATTGTTGTTAAGCTGTTGAATCAACTTACAGAGATAAACTGATGTGTATGGCCAGCAGTTCAGAAATCCTGTCTATTGGAGAATGTGGAAACAGATATTTCCAGCCATATAGAGGCATATAAGAATTAGCAGTAAGACTGCTTTTAAAACACAAGAGAAACGTCTAGTGAAAACTGCTCTGCTTTGTGATCGCTCACCTTAGGAAGTTGCATCTATCTTTACATTCAGCGAGTATGAAACACGTTTCTTCTAAAACCTGCCTTTGTATATTCCAGAGTGACTGAGATTGTAGGCTGTAAAGAGAAATATCTTGCTCGAAAACAAAAATGCAGCTATCTAGCAGAATGGTTGTCAAGCTGTACAATCAACTAACAGAGCTAAACAGATGTGTGTGTGCTGCAGTTCAGAAATTCTTTCTTTGTAGAATCTGGAAACAGATATTTCCAGATATTGAGGCATATAAGACGTAGCAGTAAGAGTGCATTTAAAACACAGGAGAAACGTGTTGTTGAAACTGCTCTGCTTTGCGTTGTTTCACCTTAGGAAGTTCTATTTATGTTTAGATTCGGCGAGTTAGAAACACGTTTCTTCTAAAAGTGCGTTTGGATATTACAGAGTGAATGAGACTGTAGGGTGCAATGAGAAATATCTTGCTCTAAAACAAAAACGCAGCTATCAAGCAGTATGGTTGTCAAGCTGTACAATCATCTTACAGAGTTAAACTG
>NW_022453036.1:0-1143 GCF_009761245.1 Sapajus apella
CCCTATCGTCAAAACTGAAAGAGCTAGAGGAGCAAGATCAAAAAAACTCAAAGTCTAGCAGAAGACAAGAAATAGCTAAGATCAGAGCAGAACTGAAGGAGATAGAGACACAAAAAACCCTTCAAAAAATCAATAAATCCAGGAGCTGGTTTTTTGAAAAGATCAACAAAATAGACAGACCACTAGCCAGATTAATAAAAAAGAAAAGAGAGAATAACCAAATTGATGCAATAAAAAACGATAAAGGGGATATCACCACAGATTCCACAGAAATTCAAACCATCATCAGAGATTATTACAAACAACTCTATGCACACAAACTAATAAACCTGGAAGAAATGGATAAATTCCTGGACACTTGCCTCCTGCCAAGCCTAAACCAGGAAGAAGCCGAAACCCTGAACAGACCCATAACAAGGTCTGAAGTTGAGGCAGCAATTAAGAGCTTACCACCCAAAAAAAGCCCAGGTCCAGATGGGTTCACAGCTGAATTCTACCAGACATACAAAGAGGAGCTGGTACCATTTCTTCTGAAACTATTCCAAACAATACAAAAAAGGGAATTCTTCCCAAATCATTTTATGAGACCAACATCATCCTGATTCCAAAACCCGGCAGAGACTCAACAAGGAAAGAAAACTACAGGCCAATATCTATGATGAACATAGATGCAAAAATCTTCAATAAAATACTGACAAGCCGATTGCAACAGCACATCAAAAAGCTTATCCACCATGATCAAGTAGGCTTCATCCCGGGGATGCAAGGCTGGTTCAACATATGCAAGTCTATAAACGTAATTCACCACATAAACAGAACCAAAGACAAAAACCACATGATTATCTCAATTGATGCAGAGAAGGCCTTTGACAAAATTCAACAGCCCTTTATGCTAAAAACACTCAATAAGCTAGGTATCAATGGAACGTATCTCAAAATAATAAAAGCTATTTATGACAAACCAACAGCCAATATCATACTGAATGGGCAAAAACTGGAAGCATTCCCCTTGAAATGTGGCACCAGACAAGGATGCCCTCTCCACCACTGCTATTCAATATAGTATTAGAAGTTCTAGCCAGAGCAATCAGGCAAGAAAAAGAAATAAAGGGCATTCAAATAGGAAAGGAGGAAGTCAAATTG
>NW_022453037.1:0-1142 GCF_009761245.1 Sapajus apella
CTCCTTCCCTCCTTCCCTCCTTCCCTCCTTCCCTCCTTCCCTTCCCTCCTTCCCTCCTTCCCTCCTTCCCTCCTTCCCTCCTTCCTTCCTTCCTTCCTTCCTTCCTTCCGAAAGAGTTTTGCTCTGTCGCCCAGGCTGGAGTACACCGGTGCGATCTCAGCTCACTGCAGCCTCTGCCTCCCAGGTTCAAGCAGTTCTCCTGCCTCAGCCTCCCAAGTAGCAGGGACTACAGGCGCCCACCATCACGCCCAGCTAATTTTATGTATTTTTAGTAGAGACAGGCTTTCACCATATTAGCCAGGCTGGTCTTGAACTCCCGACTTGTGACCCACCCACCTCAGGCTGCCAAAGTGCTGGAATTACAGGCGTGAGCCACCGCACCCGGCCTGAGACTTTATACTTTTCAATGGACTTTCCCTGTTTAAAAGTTGCCCGCTTTTGTGTCGTGTTTTATAATATTACAAGGATAAAAAGAATATCTTTGCTTTTTAACCAGTGGGAGGGAGGGAGAAATTATTTGTCCTCTGAAATGAATGCAGATTTTCCATTTCTAGCCAGGACAGTTTGCTCCAAAACGCATCCATGTTGACAACTTGGCACCTGCAGAACAAATGACATTTGTGGTGTACATTTTCAGATCGTTTGCAATGTTCTCCTCTTTGGGGGTTTTTCCTCTCACTCTTTTTCTTAAATCTTAGAACTTTGGCCCCTTCATGTGGGCAGCGTTTAGTGATTAGGGGAGAAGGGCTGCAGACTGCCACGTTCATGTCATATAAACTGCAGGGCATCCTCTGCTGCTGTCATAAGTCACGCTGCTGCGCCATGCGGACGTGTTCCTTTATGAAGGCATTTGAACCACAGACGGAGCTGTTTTACACATATAACGGTCTTGGTGAGGGGGAAGCTCACAGCCACGGATTCCATGAGCTCCCGCTGGTTCCCTTTGTATTGAAAGCATGGGTGTTCCTTCACACCAGCTCTGGAAAGAAATAAATATCTATGGATCTGTTGCTCTCTTGCGCATTTCCAAGTCTGTTGGCTTATCCTGTGCGTCGGAAGGGAAGCTGTATCAACAGCGTGTGGGGAGACCACCCTGTTTGCGTTGCGGCGTGTTTGAAACACTTTTACAAAGAAATTTGGAA
>NW_022453038.1:0-1142 GCF_009761245.1 Sapajus apella
GATATTCCTGGGTCATTGGGAGTATAGGGTTTAATGAGAAATATCTGTCTCTAAAACAAAAAAGGAGCTATGTGGAAGAATGATTGCCAAGGTGTACATTCAACTTACAGAGTTAGACAGATGTGTGAATGTAGCATTTCAGAAACCCTTTCCCTGGAGAATCTGGAAAGAGATATTTCCAACCATATACAGGCTCATAATAATTAGCTTTAAGATCGCGTCTAAACCACAGCAGAAACGTCTCTTTTAAACTGCTCTGCGTGTGTTCGTTGACCTTAGTAAGTTGCATCTATGTTTCGATTCAACGTGTTAGAAACACGTTTCTTCTAAAAGCTGCGTGTCGATGTTCTTGGGTGGATGGTAGTATAGAGTGTAATGAGAAATATCTGGCTCTAAATCAACAACGGAGCTATGTAGCAGAATGATTGTTGAGGTGTGTATTAAATTTACAGAGTTAAACAATTGTGTGAATGTAGCAGTTGAATAACCCTTTCTTTGGAGAATCTGGAAAGAGATATTTCCAGCAATATACAGACTTTTAAGAATTAGTTATAAGATCGCGTCCAAATCACATTAGAAACGTCTCTTTCAAACTGCTCTGCTCTGTGTTCGTTCACCTTCGGAAATTGCATCTATGTATAGATTCAGCGGGTTAGAAACACATTTCTCCAAAAAGCGGCGTTTGGATATTCCTGAGTGAATGGGAGTATAGGGTGTAATGATAAATATCGGGCTCTAAAGAAAAAACGGAGCTATGTAGCAGAATGATTGTCAAGTGGTATATTCAGCTTAGAGGGTTAAACAGATATGTGAATGTAGCAGTTCACAAAATCTTTCTTTGGAGAATCTGGAAATAGATATTTCCAGCCCTATACAGGCTCCTAAAAATTATCGGTAAGATGGCGTCTAAAAGACAGGAGAATCATCTCTTTCAAACTGTTCTCTTATGTGTTCCTTCACCTTCGTTAGTTGCATCATGTTTAGATTCAGCGAGTTAGAAACACGTTTCTTCTAAAAGCTGCGTTTGGATATTCCTGAGTGAATGGGAAAAATGGGTGTAATTAGCAATATCTGGCTCTAAAACAAAAGCGGAGGTATGTAGCAGAATTATTGTCAAGGTGTGTATTAAACTTACAGAGTTA
>NW_022453039.1:0-1142 GCF_009761245.1 Sapajus apella
GGTCAAGCTGAAGTGAGGGGCTGGCTCAGGATCAGAAATAAAAAGATGGATCTGAAAGGTAAGGCTCTGAGGGTCCCAGGAACCTCCAGAGATGACAGCTTCACCTGTCCCTAGGAACCAGCTCCATATCTCTAAGAAATTCATTTGCAGAGGCCTGAGGGGAAGCTCCTAAGAGGAGAATTGGAACCTGGGATTTCTCTCCATGGGATGAAGGCATGGGGGTCCAAGGAACAGGTGTTGCCCAGGAGGACAATGTTGGGAAGGGCACCAGTGACTTCCTGGATGTGCAGGAAGGGCTCCAGGTCCATTCAGGCAGCTGTTTAACTCAGCTAAGGCTGAGTCCTCTTTGAGACTGCCCCTGTCCTCTCTGCCTAGGAGGTGGTTGTGACCCCCCTGAGGAGGTGTGTTGGGAAGCACTTAGTAAATGACAAAGCACTGCCCACCGGGCACCTGGCTATCACACTTGGGCCATGTGGCCTTTGACACCGATGCTGGGGCTCCAGCATCTAATCCTTTCTCTGGGGTCTCCCCTAAGAGCACGTGCACTCAGCCTCCTGTAAGTCCCAGTTCCCTCGCTCGCCACCATAACCCACTCTTGCTTTCCAACTTGCCGAAGTCTCTTGAAGAACTGGAGGGGCCGGGCGCGGTGGCTCAAGCCTGTAATCCCAGCACTTTGGGAGGCCGAGGCGGGTGGATCACGAGGTCAAGAGATCGAGACCATCCTGGTCAACACGGTGAAACCCCGTCTCTACTAAAAATACAAAAAAAATTATATGGGCATGGTGATGCGTGCCTGTAATCCCAGCTACTCAGGAGGCTGAGGCAGGAGAATTGCCTGAACTCAAGAGGCGGAGGTTGTGGTGAGCCGAGATCGGGCCATTGCACTCCAGCCTGGGTAACAAGAGCAAAACTCCATCCCAAAAAAAAAAAAAAAGAACTGGAGGATGCTCAGATCTACACTCTCCTGCTGGAAAAGTGAGGCTCTTTCCCCTTAT
Source organism: Sapajus apella (assembly GCF_009761245.1). Taxonomy (NCBI): domain Eukaryota; kingdom Metazoa; phylum Chordata; class Mammalia; order Primates; family Cebidae; genus Sapajus; species Sapajus apella. The sequence goes on from NW_022453039.1 coordinate 996, forward strand.
CCCTCGTGTCCTCCTTCCTGCAAGGGCCTGGGGCTGATCTGGGAGGGGGAGGTCACAGCCGGGATGTCACTAAAGCCCTGGGACAGGGGTACGCACAGCTTTGTGAAGTCAGCGTGGGGGCTCTGGAGGGGCATGGGCCGCGGGTGC
>NW_022453040.1:0-1142 GCF_009761245.1 Sapajus apella
GATGAGTTTTAAGACAAATCCCATTGAGATAATGATTAGAATTGTGCCAAATTTATCGATGAATTTGGGAAGGAGTCAGTTCTTTCTAGCAGGTCTTTCTGTCAAGGAGCATACTGTATCTGTTTATTCTGGAGTTGCCTCTCTGATAACAGTTTTAACCTAGATGCTCGTTGTAGCACTGTTTTGTTCTAAACACATGTATTACAAAGGTATGAGGGAAAAGCCTCATATCATCTCTTCCGGTTTTCATTTCACTTTTCACCTTTAATTTTGGGTCTGAAGAGACTTTATCATGATATATGGCATGTGTATACTCAGGCTCTTGTAACAATTGGCAGTATAGTATGATCTCTCTTTCTTATTGTCATTAATGACTAAGGACTATTTATTCAATTTGACAACTGTACTTAACTCTTATGTTAGATAAAAAAGGATGTTTCGCCGGGCGCGGTGGCTCAAGCCTGTAATCCCAGCACTTTGGGAGGCCGAGGCGGGTGGATCACAAGGTCAAGAGATCGAGACCATCCTGGTCAACATGGTGAAACCCAGTCTCTACTAAAAATACAAAAAACTAGCTGGGCATGGTGGCACGTGCCTGTAATCCCAGCTACTCAGGAGGCTGAGGCAGGAGAATTGCCTGAACCCAGGTGGTGGAGGTTGCGGTGAGCCGAGATCGCACCGTTGCACTCCAGCCTGGGTAACAAGAGCGAAACTCCATCTCAAAAAATGTTAGATAAAAAAGGATGTTTCTAGTTTTTGAGAGTACACATTAAGATAGTGCCTTTACTCTTGTTTTATTTGAAAAATGTTTTGGGGGGTTATTTTTTTTTGAAAAACCTCTTTGAGGTAATACGTAATCATTGTGAAAATTTCATACAATATTGCAGTATATAAAGAAGAAAATGCCTTTTGAAAAGATGAGAGTTTTTTTCTCCAAACTTTGAGTCATTGACGTGCCTCCTTGTTACTTTTGCCATATATTTGTATCATCTATACTGTTAATTCATAGCAATTTTGTTAAAATTTACTAAAGAAATCCAAAAAACCTTAGTGATAAGAGCTGTGAACTCATACATTGATGTATATTACATACATACATAACGTTGATGTTTTATGTACATTGCTGTATATTAAGAAATATA
>NW_022453041.1:0-515 GCF_009761245.1 Sapajus apella
GAATAATGGGTGTAAGGAGAAATATCTGGCTGTAAAACAAAAGAGGCTCTATGTAGCAGAATGATTGCCAAGGTGTATATTAAACTTACAGAGGTAAACAGTTCTGTGAAAGTAGCAGTTCACTAACACTTTCTTTGGAGAATCTGGATAGAGATATTTCCAGCCATATACAGACACTTAAGAATTAGAGTTAAGATCGCATCTAAATCATACGAGAACCTCTCTTTCAAACTCCTCCACTGTGTTTTCGTTCACCTTAGCAAGTTGCATCTATGTTTAGATTCTGCGAGTCAGAAATATATTTCTCCAAAACGCTGCGTTTGGATATTCCTGAGTGAATGGGAGTATAGGGTTTAATGAGAAATATCTGGCTCGGAAGCAAAAACGCAGCTATGTAGAAGAATGATTTTCAAGGTGTGTATTAAACTTACACAGTTAAACAATTGTGGGAATGTAGCAGTTGAAAAACCCTTTCTTTGGAGAATCTGGAAAGAGATATTTCCAGCCATATACAT
>NW_022453041.1:615-1142 GCF_009761245.1 Sapajus apella
TTTGGATATTCCTGAGTGAATGGGAGTATAGGGTGTAATGAGAAATATAGGGCTCTAAAACAAAAAGGGAGCTATGTAGCATAATGATTGTCAAGGTGTATATCCAATTTAGAGTGTTAAACAGATATGTGAATGTAGCAGTTCAGAAAAGCTTTCTTTGGAGAATCTGGAAAGAGATATTTCCAGCCATATAGAAGCTACTAAGAATTAGCGGTATGATCGCGTCGAAACCACAGGGGAACCGTCTCTTTCAAACTGCTCTCTTATGTGTTCGTTCACCTTCGAACGTTGCATCTATGTTTAGATTCAGCGATTTAGAAACACGTTTCTTCTAAAAGCTGCGTTTGGATATTCCTGGATTATTGGGATTATAGGGTGTAATGAAAAATATCTGGCTCTAAAACAAAAACGGAGCTTTGTAGAACAATGATTGTCAAGGTGTGTATTCAACTTACAGAGGTAGACCGATGTGTGAATATAGCAGTTCAGAAACCCTTTCCTTGCAGAATCTGGAAAGAGATATTTCC
>NW_022453042.1:0-1142 GCF_009761245.1 Sapajus apella
GTCCCCTCGTGGCAGCTCGCTTGTGCATGCGGGTTAAAGACCCTCCGCCTCAACCCAAGCCTCCTCCACGAGATGACTCTCATTGTTGGCCGGCTACTGCAGCGTATGGCCACCAGCCCAAGTGAAACAAAACGTTGCTTTAAAACAAGTTATGTATTCATAATGTCCACTCATTGTTTTGTTTTTCTGCTCTCTCTGTGGTTATGTCTTCCTATTAATTTCTGATACTAATTTTGTGATTTCCCTTTTTTCTTGATAAATCTCATTAATGACTTGTGTACTAGACTTTTCTTGAAAACAACTGTTGGGTTTCATCCACAGCTGAGTCATCATCCACGGCTGGAGTATCAGGGTCATCATCCACCGATAGGACGGAGGGGTCAACATCCACCAATACGAAATCATCCACTGCTGGGGCATCATCAACTGCTGGGGAATCATCCAACAACGGGACATCATCAACTGCTGGGGCATCCACCGCAGGGACGTCATCAACTGCTGGGCCGTCATCTACCACTGGACATCGTCAACTGCTGGGCCGTCATCCACCGCTTGGACATCATCAACTGCTGGGCCGTCATCCACCGATGGCACGTCGTCAACTGCCGGGGCGTCATCCCCCGATGGAACGTCGTCAACTGCCGGGGCGTCATCCGCCGATGGGACGTCGTCAACTGCTGGTGCGTCATCCCCCGATGGGACGTCGTCAACTGCCAGGGCGTCATCCCCGATGGGACGTCGTCAACTGCCGGGGCGTCATTCCCTGATGGGACGTCGTCAAGTGCCAGGGCGTCATCCCTCGATGGGACGTCAATTGCTGGGGCGTCATCCCTCGATGGGATGTCATCAACTGCCGGGGCGTCATCCCCCAATGGGACGTCAATTGCTGGGTCGTCATCCAGCGATGGGATGTCATCAACTGCCGGGGCGTCATCCCCCGATGGGACGTCGTCAACTGCCGGGGCGTCATCCAGCGATGGGACGTCATCAACTGCCGGGGCGTCATCCCCCGATGGGACGTCGTAAAGTGCCGGGGCGTCATCCCTCGATGGGACGTCAATTGCCGGGGCGTCATCCAGCGATGGGACTTCGTCAACTGCCGGGGCGTCATCCCCCGATGGGACGTCGTCGACTGCCGGGGC
>NW_022453043.1:0-1142 GCF_009761245.1 Sapajus apella
ACACCCTATACTCCCAATAACCCAGGAATATCCAAACGCAGCTTTTAAAAGAAACCTGTTTCTAACTCGCTGAATCTAAACATAGATGCAACTTCCTAATGTGAAGGAAACACAGTAGAGCAGTTTGAAAGTGACGTTTTTCCTGTGGTTTAGAAGCGATCTTACCGCTAAATTTTATGAGCCTGTATATGGATGGGATTATCTCTTTCCAGATTCTCCAAAGAAAGTGTTTCTGAACTGCTACTTTCACACATCTGTTTAACTCTGTAAGTTGAACATACACCTTGACAATCATTCGGCTACATAGATCCGTTTTTGTTTTAGAGCCACATATTTCTCATTAAACCCTATACTCCCATTCACTCAGGAATATCCAAACGCAGCTTTTTGGAGAAACGTGTTTCTATCTCCCTGAATCTAAACATAGATGCAACATCCTAAGGTCAACGAACACACAGAGGAGCAGTTTGAAAGAGACGTTTCTCGTATGATTTATATTCGATCATAAAGCTAATTCTTGAGGGTCTGTATATGGCTGGAAATGCGTTTTTACAGATTCTCCAAAGAAAGGGTTAGTGGACTGCTACATTGACACAATTGTTTAACTCTGTAAGTTTAATATACACCTTGAAAATCCTTCTGCTACATAGCTCCGCTTTTGTTTTAGAGCCAGATATGTCTCATTACACACTATACTCCCATTCACTCAGGAATATCCAAGTGCTGCTTTGTGGAGAAACGTGTTTCTAACTCGCTGAATCGAAACATAGATGCAACTTACGATGGTGAACGAACACACAGCAGAGCAGTTTGAAAGAGACGTTTCTAAAATAATTTAGACGCGATCTTATAGCTATTTCTTTTGAGCCTGTATATGGCTGGAAATATCTCTTTCCAGATTCTCCAAAGAATGGGTTAGTGAACTGCTACATTCACACAATTGTTTAACTCTGTAAGTTTTATATACACCTTGACAATCATTCTTCTACATATCTCCGTTCTTGTTTAAGAGCCAGATATTTCTCATTACACCCTATACTCCCAATAACCCAGGAATATCCCAACGCAGCTTTTACAAGAAACCTGTTTCTAACTCGCTGAATCTAAACATAGATGCAACTTCCGAAGGTGAACGAACACAC
>NW_022453044.1:0-1142 GCF_009761245.1 Sapajus apella
GCTCACCATTTGAGCTCCTATAAAGAAGAGACCGTCTCCTCAAGCAGCTCCCACACCCCTCTATATCCAGAAAGACACCTCATAAAAGAGAGATCAGATTGACACTAGGCGGGTACCCTTCTGGGACAAAGATAGCAGAAGAAGAAAACTGGTAACAACCCTTGCTGTTCGGCAGCTGCTGCAGGTGAACCCCAGGCAAGCAGGGCCTGCAGTGAACCTCAGCAGAGGGGCCAGACTGTCAGAAGGAAAACCAAGAAACAGAAATAACCTCATCAACAACAAACAGAAGGTTAATCTGAAAGATTTGAGACAAAATCTGAAAGCAAGCAACTACAAACTCGACAGGAGGATAAATCCTTAAAGATGGGAAGAAACCACCGCAAAAAGGATGAAAACACCCGAAACCAGAACACCTCTCCTCCTAAAAGGGATCACAACTCCTCACCAGCAAGGGAACAAGGTTGGAGGGAGAACGAGTGTGATGAAATGACAGAATCAGTCTTCAGAAGGTGGGTAGTAAGAATCTTCTGTGAACTTAAAGAACATGTTCTAACCAAATGCAAAAAACTAAGAACCTTGAAAAAAGAACGGACGAAATGCTAACAAGAATGGACAAAATAGAAAGGAATATAAGTGAATTGAGGGAACTGAAAAACGCAACACGAGAACTTCGTGAAGCATGCACAAGTATCAACAGCCGAATGGACCAAGCAGAAGAAAGGATATCAGAGGTCGAAGATCAACTCAATGAAATAAAACGGGAAGGCAAGACAGAAGAGAAAAGGGTAAAAAGGAATGAACAAAGTCTCCAAGAAATGTGGGACTATGTGAAAAGACCTAACCTATGTTTGATAGGCGTACCCGAATGCGACGAAGAGAATGAATCCAAGCTGGAGAATACTCTTCAGGATATTATCCAGGAAAACTTCCCCAACCTAGCAAGGCAGGCACACATTCAAGTCCAGGAAATACAGAGAACACCACAAAGATATTCGTCAAGAAGAGCAACCCCAAGGCACATAATCGTCAGATTTACCAGGGTTGAAATGAAGGAGAAAATACTAACGGCAGCCAGAGAGAAAGGTCGGGTTACCAATAAAGGGAAGCCCATCAGACTCACAGCAGATCTCTCAGCAGAAACC
>NW_022453045.1:0-1142 GCF_009761245.1 Sapajus apella
ATTCTCCTGTCACAGCCTCCTGAGTAGCTGGGACCACAGGTGCACGCCACCATGCCCGGCTAATTTTTGTATTTTTACTAGAGGTGGGGTTTCACCATATTGGCCAGGATGGTCTCAATCTCTTGACCTTGTGATCTGCCCACCTCGGCCTCCCAAAGTGCTGGGATTACAGGCGGGCACCACACCTGGCCGTATTTCCTTATGATCTTTGTTATTTTCCATGTAAGGTCAACAGTAACATCCTTTCTTTCATTCCTCATTTTATTAATTTATTAATATAGCTCAAGGTTTGTCAATTTTGTTGATGTTTAAGAAGAACCTATTTTTTTATTGTTTTTCCCCACATTTTTTCCCTCTCATTTATTTCCAATCTAGTTTTTATTATTTTATTCCTTCTGCTCACTTTGGATTTAGTATATTCCTCTCTTATTAGTTTCTTAAAGTGGAAGATTAGGTTATGGATTTGATATCTTTCTTCTTTTTTTAATACAACTGTTTATAGCTATAAATTTCCCTCTGGAAACTGCTTTTGCTCTATTTCTTAACTTATGATAGATTGCTTTGTTTTTTGCAAGAAGCATAGTAGGCCTTCAATAAACATTTATTTTTGGAAAATGAATGTCAGGGGATTTTTTTCTTCTTGTTTTTTCAGATGGATTCTCACTCTGCCACCTAGGCTGGAATGCAGTGGGCAGTGGCGTGATCTGGGCTCACTGCAGCCTCCACCTCCTGGGTCCAAGCTATTCTCTTGTCTCAGCCTCCCAAGTAGCTAGGCACCCACCACAACGCCCAGCTAATTTTTTTTTTTATTTTTAGTAGAGATAGGGTTTCACCATGTTGACCAGGCTGGTCTTGAACTCCTGACCTCAGGTAATCCGCCCACCTTGGCCTCCCAAAATGCTGGGATTACAGGCATGAGCCACTGCACCTGGCCCAGGGTTTTTTGTTTTCAATTGTGGTAAAACATTCATAAGATTTGCCATTTTAACTATTTTAAAACGTATAATTAATTCAGTGGTATAAAGTACATTCACATTGTTGTGCAACCATCATCATCATGATAGGAAATATTTTGTCTTCATTTATCTCAGAGTATTTTCCAATTTTCCTGTGGCTTTCTTTTTGAATCATTGGTGATTTCA
>NW_022453046.1:0-1142 GCF_009761245.1 Sapajus apella
CATAAGATGATTTCACAGCTTGACAACCATTCTGCTAGATAGCTGCGTTTTTGTTTTAAAGCAAGATATTTCTCATTACAGCCTTTAGTTAAAGTCACTCTGGAATATCCAAACGCAGATTTTTGAAGAAACCTTTTTCTAACTCCCTGAATCTAAACATAGAAGCAACTTTCTAAGTTGAACGAACACAAAGCAGAGCAGTTTGAAATAGACGTTTCTCCTGTGTTTTAAACACTGTCTTACTCGTAGTTCTCATATGCCTGTATATGGCTGGAAATATCTGCTTCCAGATTCTCCTACGAAAGGATTTCTGAACTACTGCACACACAGGTCAGTTTAACTCTGTAAGAAGAATGTACAGCTTGAAAACCATTCTGCTAGATAGCTGCGTTTTTGTTTTAGAGCAAGACATTTCTCACTACGGCCTTTAGTCTAAGTCATTCTGGAATATACAAAGGCAGCTTTTAAAAAAAAACCTGTTTCTAACTCGCTGAATCTAAGCATAGATACATCTTCCTAAGTTGAACGAACACAAAGCAGAGGAGTTTGAACTAGACGTTTCTCCTGTGTTTTAAACGCAGTCGTACAGCTAAGTCATATATGCCTGGGTAAGGCTGGAAGTATCTGTTTCCATATTAACCACAGAAAAGATTTCAGAACCTCTGCACACACACATCAATTTAACTCCATAAGATGATTTTACAGCTTGACAACCATTCTGCTAGATAGCTGCGTTTTTGTTTTAGAGCAAGATATTTCTCATTACAGCCTGAAGTCTCAGTCACTCTGGAATATCCAAACGCAGATTTTAGAAGAAAAGTTTTTCTAACTCGCTGAGTCTAAACATAGATGGAACTTCCTAAGGTGAACGAACACAACGCAAAGCAGTTTGAACTAGACGTTTCTCCTGGGTTTTAAATGCAGTCTTACTGGTAGTTCTAATAAACCTGTATATGGCTGGATATATCTGCTTCCAGATTCTCGAAGAAAAGGAGTTATAACCTGCTGCAAACACACATCACTTTAACGCTGTAAGATGATTGTACAGCTTCACAACCATTCTGCTAGATAGCTGCGTTTTTATTTTGAGCAAGATGTTTCAGACTACGGCCTACAGGCTCTTTCACACTGGAATATCCAAA
>NW_022453047.1:0-1142 GCF_009761245.1 Sapajus apella
GATATTCCTGGGTCATTGGGAGTATAGGGTTTAATGAGAAATATCTGTCTCTAAAACAAAAAAGGAGCTATGTGGAAGAATGATTGCCAAGGTGTACATTCAACTTACAGAGTTAGACAGATGTGTGAATGTAGCATTTCAGAAACCCTTTCCCTGGAGAATCTGGAAAGAGATATTTCCAACCATATACAGGCTCATAATAATTAGCTTTAAGATCGCGTCTAAACCACAGCAGAAACGTCTCTTTTAAACTGCTCTGCGTGTGTTCGTTGACCTTAGTAAGTTGCATCTATGTTTCGATTCAACGTGTTAGAAACACGTTTCTTCTAAAAGCTGCGTGTCGATGTTCTTGGGTGGATGGTAGTATAGAGTGTAATGAGAAATATCTGGCTCTAAATCAACAACGGAGCTATGTAGCAGAATGATTGTTGAGGTGTGTATTAAATTTACAGAGTTAAACAATTGTGTGAATGTAGCAGTTGAATAACCCTTTCTTTGGAGAATCTGGAAAGAGATATTTCCAGCAATATACAGACTTTTAAGAATTAGTTATAAGATCGCGTCCAAATCACATTAGAAACGTCTCTTTCAAACTGCTCTGCTCTGTGTTCGTTCACCTTCGGAAATTGCATCTATGTATAGATTCAGCGGGTTAGAAACACATTTCTCCAAAAAGCGGCGTTTGGATATTCCTGAGTGAATGGGAGTATAGGGTGTAATGATAAATATCGGGCTCTAAAGAAAAAACGGAGCTATGTAGCAGAATGATTGTCAAGTGGTATATTCAGCTTAGAGGGTTAAACAGATATGTGAATGTAGCAGTTCACAAAATCTTTCTTTGGAGAATCTGGAAATAGATATTTCCAGCCCTATACAGGCTCCTAAAAATTATCGGTAAGATGGCGTCTAAAAGACAGGAGAATCATCTCTTTCAAACTGTTCTCTTATGTGTTCCTTCACCTTCGTTAGTTGCATCATGTTTAGATTCAGCGAGTTAGAAACACGTTTCTTCTAAAAGCTGCGTTTGGATATTCCTGAGTGAATGGGAAAAATGGGTGTAATTAGCAATATCTGGCTCTAAAACAAAAGCGGAGGTATGTAGCAGAATTATTGTCAAGGTGTGTATTAAACTTACAGAGTTA
>NW_022453048.1:0-1142 GCF_009761245.1 Sapajus apella
ATCCATCTGGAGTTAATTTTAGTGTAAGGTGTCAGGAAGGGGTCCAGTTTCTGCTTTCTGCACATGGCTAGCCAGCTTTCCCAACACCATTTATTGAACAGGGAATCCTTTCCCCATTGCTTGTTTTTGTCTGGTTTGTCAAAGATCAGATGGTTGTAGAAAGGTTGTGTTGCCTACGAGACCTCTCTTCTGTTCCATTGGTCTATATCTCTGTTTTGGTACCAGTACCATGCTGTTTTGATTACTGTAGCCTTGTAGTATAGTTTGAAGTCTGGTAGTGTGATGCCCCCCGCTTTGTTCTTTTTGCTTAGAATTGACTTGGCTATGCGGGCTCTCTTTTGGTTCCATATGAAGTTTAAGGTGGTTTTTTCCAGTTCTGCAAAGAAGGTCATTGGTAGCTTGATGGGGACAGCATTGAATCTGTAAATTACTTTGGGCAGTATGGCCATTTTCACGATATTGATTCTTCCTAACCATGAACATGGGATGTTTCTCCATCTGTTTGTGTCCTCTCTTATTTCGTTGAGCAGTGGCTTGTAGTTCTCCTTGAAGAGGTCCTTTACATTCCTTGTTAGTTGTATTCCTAGGTATTTTATTCTCTTTGTGGCAATTGTGAATGGAAGTTTGTTCTTGATTTGGCTCTCTTTAAGTCTGTTACTGGTGTATAGGAATGCATGTGATTTTTGCACATTGATTTTGTATCCTGAGACTTTGCTGAACTTGCTTATCAGTTTCAGGAGGTTTGGGGCTGAGACGATGGGTCTTCTAGATATATAATCATGTCGTCTGCAAATAGAGACAATTTGACTTCCTCCTTTCCTATTTGAATGCCCTTTATTTCTTTTTCTTGCCTGATTGCTCTGGCTAGAACTTCTAATACTATATTGAATAGCAGTGGTGAGAGCGGGCATCCTTGTCTGGTGCCACATTTCAAGGGGAATGCTTCCAGTTTTTGCCCATTCAGTATGATATTGGCTGTTGGTTTGTCATAAATAGCTTTTATTATTTTGAGATACGTTCCATTGATACCTAGCTTACTGAGTGTTTTTAGCATAAAGGGCTGTTGAATTTTGTCAAAGGCCTTCTCTGCATCAATTGAGATAATCATGTGGTTTTTGTCTTTGGTTCTGTTTATGTGGTGA
>NW_022453049.1:0-1141 GCF_009761245.1 Sapajus apella
ACAGACATGTGCACACACAGTACTTGTCAGGTCAGCTTGTCTTTCGAAGTTTTTTTTGTGTGTTGTTTTTGTTTGTTTTGTTTTGAAGTTGAAGAAGAGGTTTCAGTTTGTCCCAAACCAGTAGCTCCCCTACTTCTAATTCCTAGACACTGCCCCCCATTTCTCCAGGTTGAGACACATCCTGGTGTCCCTGAGCCCACATATGGTGACTGACTGTGGCCATCTAGAACAAGGTTGAAAGGTAAAAAATGAGAGAAGGCTGAGGCAGCCAGAAATAGGAAGAACAGAAATGAGGTGTGGGCCCAAACTTCTGCTCAACTGTGTGGTAGGCAGAGCCCCTGGGCAGGGGGCCTAGAAGTTCTCATAATGGTGGGAGAAGTGAGTCTGGTCCTGCCTGTTTATGAGCTGACAGGCCTTTTCCACATTCGTGGTCATGCCACATGCAAGATGTGGTCATCATCCAAGTGGACAAGACCAGCTTCTTCACTGACCTGCACAAGCCTTTCAGAAAACAACGAGAAGGGCTTGCTTCAGTGGGACTGGATCACCCACCTGGAAAAGGGCAAGATCTATCAGCAGGGAAACCTGTTTGACTTCCTACGCTTGAAGGAATGGCATGGCCCCCACGTGATCTACTTCGGGGACCACCTCTATAGTGACCTGGTGGATCTCATGCTGTGGCATGGCTGGCGCACAGGCACCATCATCCCCGAGCTGGAGCGTGAGATCCGCGTCATCAACACGGAGCAGTACATGCACTCGCTGACGTGGCAGCAGGCACTCACAGGGCGGCTGGAGCGCATGCAGACCTACCAGGACGCGGAGTCAAGGCAGGTGCTAGCTGCCTGGATGAAAGAGCGGCAGGAGCTGAGGTGCATCACCAAGGCCCTGTTCAACGCACAGTTTGGCAGCATCCTCCGCACTTTCCACAACCCCACCTGCTTCTCGAGGCACCTCGTGTGCTTCTCTGACCTCTACATGGCCTCCCTCAGCTGCCTACTCAACTACCGCGTGGACTTCACCTTCTACCCGCGCCACACACCCCTGCAGCATGAGGCCCCACTCTGGATGGACCAGCTCTGCACCAGCTGCATTGAAGACCCCCTTCCTCGGCGACATGGCTAACATCCACTGAGGGCAC
>NW_022453050.1:0-1141 GCF_009761245.1 Sapajus apella
TTCCCTTTCAGAATATAGGCACTAATATCTACTAAAAATCTATAGTATGCTTTTTATCTGCTTTAATTTTAGCTTTAAATATTCTTTTTTCATACTTCATCTAATTGACTACTCCTTCAGTCTCCCAGGTGCACTCTACTGTGCTGGACGGTTTTGGAGTTGGTTAGTTTGTTTTCTGTGGCAATTCCTTCTGGATGCCATGATCTGATTGCAGGTCAGATTTTCCCACAGCATTCCCTGAAGGGTAATCCATTCACGACCATTTCTAAGTACTAGCCCTTTCTGATCTTTCAGGTCCTGCCCTCTCATGAGATTAAAAAGAAAAGAAAAACTTCCGGAACAGAATGTTCACAAACTGAACACACCTGTAAAATAGGAAGCCAGATCAAGATACAGAATATTACCAGTGCACCTGATGGGGTAGTCCACTTGAAGACCACATGAGAATCTGTTAAAATCATTTATTCATTCAATAGATATTTACAGCATGTCTACAATACCAGTCACTCTTCTAGGTCCTAATGCTACCCTGGAAATGTATGAGACCAATTTTTCAGTTATGACTTTGCTACTTTCTAACTATTTGATCTTGAATACATTATTTAATCTTTCTGAGCCCCAAATCTTTACACATAAAAACACAGTAAAACATTTCTAAAATGTCATAATTACCTAAGGAAAATCAAATAAGCATTGTAGAGAAAATACGGTTTGTGGTGGGAAAAGCACAGACTTCTAGTTAGCATAGTTAATTGAACATTGCATTAGTCTGTTCCCCCACTGCTATAAAGAACTTCCTGAGACTGGATAATTTAGAAAGAAAAGAGGTTTAATTGACTCACAGTTCTGCATGGCTGGGGAGGCCTCAGGAAACTTACAATCATGGGAGAAGGCACCTCTTCAGAGGGTGGCAAGAAAAAGAATGAGTGCTAGCAGAGGAAATGCCAGACGCTTACAAAACCATCAGATCTCGTGAGAACTCACTCACTATCATGAGAACAGCACAGGGGAAACTGCCTGCATTATTCAATTACATCCCACCAGCTCCCTCCCATAACGTGTGGGGATTATTACAATTCAAGGTAAGATTTGGTTGGAGACACAGAGCCAAACCAGATCAAACATCTATTTCTTCTATTTT
>NW_022453051.1:0-1141 GCF_009761245.1 Sapajus apella
CTATAAGTTGAACGTACACCTTGACAATCATTCTGCTAGAAAGCTCCGATTTTGTTTTAGAGCCAGATATTTCTCCTTATACCCTATACTCCAATTCAATCAGGAATATTCAAACGCAGCTTTTGGAAGAAACGTGTTTCGAACTCGCTGAATCTAAACATAGATGGCACTACCTAAGGTGAATGAAGGGACAGCAGAGCAGTTTGTAAGAGACGTTTCTCCTGTGGTTTAGATGCAATATTACCACTAATTCTAAGTTGCCTGTATGTGGCTAGAAATATCACTTTCTAGATTCTCAAAAGGAAGTGTTTCTGAACTGCTACATTCACATAGCTATTTAACTCTTAGGTTGAATATACTTGTTGACAATCATTCTGCTATATCTCTCCGTTTTTGTTTTAGAGCCAGATATGTCTCATTACACCCTATACTCCCATTCACTCAGGAATATCCAAACGCAGCTTTTGGAAGAAACGGGTTTCTAACTCGCTGAATCTAAACATAGATGCAACTTCCTAAGGTGAGTGAACACACAGCAGAGCACTTTGACAGAGACATTTCTCCTGTGCTTTAGACGCGATCATACCGCTAATTCTTAAGTGCCTGTATATGGCTGAAAATATCTCTTTCCAGATACTCTAAAGACATGGTTTCTGAACTGCTACAGTCACACATCTGTTTAACTTTGTAAGTTGAATACACACCTTGACAATCATTGTGCTAGATAGCTCAGTTTTCATTTTAGAGCCAGATATGTCTCCTTACACACTATACTCCCATTCACTTAGGAATATACAAACGCAGGTTTTTGAAAAAACGTTTTTCTAACTCGCTAAATCTAAACGTAGATGAAACTAAGAAAGGTGAACAAACACACAGCAGAGCAGTTTGAAAGAGACGTTTCTCCTGTGGTTCAGACGGGATAATACCGCTAATTCTTAAGTGCCTGTATATGGCTGAAAATACCTCTTTCTAGGTACTCCAAAGAAAGGGTTTCTGAACTGCGACATTCACACCTCTCTTTACCTCTGTAAGGTGAATATACACCTTCAGAATCATTCTGCTAGATAGCACCGTTTTTGTTTTATAGACAAATATTTCTCATTACACCCTATACTCCGATTCACTCAGGAATATCCAA
>NW_022453052.1:0-1141 GCF_009761245.1 Sapajus apella
ATGCTTAGATTCAGCGAGTTAGAAACACGTTTCTTCTAAAAGCTGCGTTTGGATATTCCTGAGTGAATGGGAGTATAGGGTGTAATGAGAAATATCTGGCTCTAAAACAAAAACGGAGCTACCGAGCAGAATGATTGTCAAGGTGTATATTCAACCTACAGGGTTAAAAAGGTGTGAGAATGTAGCAGCTCAGAAACACTTTCTTTCGAGAATCTGGAAAGAGATATTTCCAGCCATATACAGGCTCATACGAATTATGTTTAAGATCGCGTCTAAACCACAGGAGAAACGTCTCTTTCAAACTGCTCTGCTGTGTGTTCGTTGACCTTAGGAAGTTGCATGTATGTTTAGATTCAGCGAGTTAGATACACGTTTCTTCTAAAGCTGCGTTTCAATATTCCTGAGTGAATGGGAGTATAGGGCGTAAAGAGAAATATCTGGCTGTAAAACAAATACGGAGCTATGTAGCAGAATGATTCTCAAGGTGAATATTCACCTTACAGAGTTAAACAGATGTGTGAATGTAGCTGTTCAGGAAACCTTTCTTTGCAGAATATGGAAAGAGATATTTCTGGGTATATACAGGCTCATAAGATTAAGCAGTAAGAACGCGTCTAAACCAAAAGAGAATCGTCTCTTTCAAACTGCTCTGTTATGTGTTCGTTGACCTTAGGAAGTTGCATCTATGTTTAGATGAAGCGAGTTAGAAACACGTTTGTTCTAAAAGCTGCGTTTGGATATTCCTGAGTGAATGGGAGTATAGGGTGTAATGAGAAATATCTGGTTGTAAAACAAAAACGGAGCTATGTAGCAGAATGATTGTCAAGGGTTATATTCGACTTACAGAGTTAGACAGATGTGTGAATGTAGCAGTTCAGAAACAATGTCTTTGGAGAACCTGGAAAGAGATATTTCCAGCCATATACAGGCTCATAAGAATTAGCGGTACGATCGCATCTAAAACACGGGAGAAACGTTTCTTTCAAACTGCTCTGCTGTGTGTTCGTTCATCTGTGGAAGTTGCATCTATGTTTTGATTCAGGGAGTTAGAAACACGTTTCTTCTAAAAGCTGCGTTTGGATATTCCTGAGTGAATGGTAGTATAGTGTGTAATGAGTAATATCTGGCTGTAAAACAAAAA
>NW_022453053.1:0-1141 GCF_009761245.1 Sapajus apella
CAAACTGCTATGCTGTGTGTTCGTTTACCTTAGGAAGTTGCATCTATGTTGAGATTCAGCCAGTTAGAAAAAGGTTTCTTCTACAAGCTGCGTTAGGATATTCCTGAGTGAATTGGATTATAGGGTGTAATGAGAAACATCTGGCTCTAAAACAAAAACGGAAGTATCTAGCAGAATGATTGCAAAGGCGTATATTCAACTTGCAGAGTTAAACAGGTGTGTGAATGTAGCAGTTCAGAAACCCTTTCTTTGGAGAATCCAGGAAGAGATATTTCCAGCCATATACAGGCATACAAGAATTAGCGGTAAGATCGAGTCTATATCACAGGATCAACGTCTCTTTATCACTGCTCTGCTGAGTGTTCGTTAACCTTAGGAAGTTGCATCTATGTTTTGATTCAGCGAGTTAGAAACACATTTCTCTAAAAGCTGCGTTTGGATATTCCTGAGTGAATGGGAGTATAGGGTGTAATGAGAAACATCTGGCTCTAATACAAAAACGGAGCTATCTACCAGAATGATAGTCAAGATGTTTATTCAACTTACAGAGTTAAACAGATAAGTGAATGTAACAGTTTAGAAACCCTTTCTTTCGAGAATCTAAAAAGAGGTTTTTCCAGCCATATACAGTCACAGAAGAATTAGCGGTAAGATCGGGTCTAAACCACAGGAGAAACATCTCTCTCAAGCTGCTCTGCTGTGTGTTCGTTCAACGTAGGAAGTTGCATCTATGTTTAGATTCATCGAGTTAGAAACACGTTTCTTCTAAAAGTTGCGTTTGGATATTCCTGAGTGAATGGGAGAATAGGATTTAATGAGAAACATCTGGCTCTAAAACAAAAACCGAGCAACATAGCAGAATGATGGTAAAGGTGTAAATTCAACTTCCAGAGTTAAAAAGATTGTGAATGCAGCAGTTCAGAAACCCGTTCTTTGGAGAATCTAGAAAGAGATATTTCCAGCCATGTACAGGCACATAAGAATTAGCGGTAAGTTCGCGTCTATACCACAGGAGAAATGTCTTTTTCAAAGTGCTCTGCTGTGTGTTCGCTCATCTTAGAAAGTTGCATCTATGCTTAGATTCCGCGAGGTACAACCCGTTTCTTCTAACAGCTGAGTTTGTATATTCCTGAGTGAAGGG
>NW_022453054.1:0-1141 GCF_009761245.1 Sapajus apella
CTGTGTGTGTGTGTGTGAGCAAGTGTGAGTGCATGAGTCTGTGATTTGTGTGAACAAATGTTAGTACATGTGAGTGTGCATGTGGTGTGTGTGAGTGTCAGCAAGTTTGTGAGCATGATTAGTGTGAGTGTGAGTGCATGAGTGTGTGTGTTTGCGAGTGTAAGCAAGCTTCTGAGTGCATATGAGTCTGTGATGTGTGAGCAAGTGTGTGAGTTCATGAGTGTGATGTTTGTGTGTGTGTGATGTATATTTAATGTAATTTGATGTGCAAAGTGGGTACTACAGTTAGTCAGCAGGAGCAAGGACAGAAACTCTTCCATGCACTCATATCACACAAGCATGCTTGCTCACACACATCACACACTCACCAACTCACATGCACTCACATACTTGCTCACACATCACAGACTCATATGCACTCAGAAGCTTGCTTACACTCGCAAACACACACACTCATGCACTCACACTCACACTAATCATGCTCACAAACTTGCTGACACTCACACACACCACATGCACACTCACATGTACTAACATTTGTTCACACAAATCACAGACTCATGCACTCACACTTGCTCACACACACACACACAGCCTCCCTGCATGCCCCTCTCTACATTGCTAGTAGAGAATACCCTGTTTTCTTTCCACCCCTTTCCCCTACATGCCCCCCCTGCTGCCTGAGAAAGCCCCTGGAAGAAACCCAGCTTCTTGAAGTGGTTAAATAAACAGGAGGCTGTGATTCATTCAGCATGAGGTGGCGGGAGATGGAGGGACCCTGCCAGGCCCGTCATGTGGCGCCTCTTCCTCCTGGGTCTCTGAGTCACAGGCCAGCAGGGGTGGCGTCCTCAGGGATGAAAGCTGAGGAGCCTGTGAGTGAGCGCATGTGAGTCTGTGAGTTTGCACGTGATGTGCGTGTGTGAGTGCATGTGAGTCTGTGTGTGTGTGTGTGAGCAAGTGTGAGTGCATGAGTCTGTGATTTGTGTGAACAAATGTTAGTACATGTGAGTGTGCATGTGGTGTGTGTGAGTGTCAGCAAGTTTGTGAGCATGATTAGTGTGAGTGTGAGTGCATGAGTGTGTGTGTTTGCGAGTGTAAGCAAGCTTCTGAGTGCATATGAGTCTGTGATGTGTGAGCAAGT
>NW_022453055.1:0-1141 GCF_009761245.1 Sapajus apella
GAGGCATCATTAATATATGTAAGATGTACATTGGTTTCATCCAGAAATGCAGGACAACTCCAAACAGGGTTAGAGTCTCACAAGCATCACTCAGAGAGGGAAAGGCTTCTCTACATGCAGGGGAACACAATTGTTTAAAAGGCTTCTATGGTGGTGCATTGGGTGGAAGGGAACATGGAGCTGGGAAGAGTTTAGCTTTTGCTTTTAACAGGGTGACTCATCAGCTGCACAACGAGGGAACCAGCAGGCTGGAGACGATTCCCCCAGGGATTGTGGCTGGTGGGCCTGCAGCCAAACGCAGGTGAGGTCTGACCATGCAACAGAGTCGTCAAATGACATTCAAGATGGGGAACAACGTGGAGTCACCAATCAAAGCGAGTTCCTGTGTGTGTTTCCTGGGTTTCCGTAGACTAAATGCATCTGCTCACTCCTGCCAGGCCACTGGGTCTCTGTGCTCCCCTGGAGGTGGGTGTGTGGCCCGAGGGAGGTGCCTGCAGCCTCCTGCCTGTGTGGGGAACACACATGTGAGACTGACCAGAAGGAGGAGGCAGAGGAGGGAACCCTCAGAGTGGCTGGTCTGCTGGGACTCGTGGACATCTGCATTCCAAGTCTCTAGAGGTGCTATTCTGCTCACACATAATTGACAGCCCAATAGAAATGTCTTCATGGCAGGTACCTAGTCTGCACAAACATACAAAACATTCATCATTCTGGATAAAAATATTCATAAACGGTGTTTCAAGAATTGTCTCGGCTTGTCAGTGTGTACAGGTGCCTTCCTGTGCTTCATGGCTGTGTGTCCGCACATATGCCTCTGTCTCTGTGTGTTCCTGTGTCTGCATGTGCATATGTTTGGGGAGGGTGGAAGAGGTCACCTTGCTGAGGATGAGTCTGACCTGCCTCGCCATCTCCCCCACGATCCACTGGTCATTCTTGCACAACAGTGGCCTATTGTTTGAAGCCAACTGGGTGCAGAGAATAACATTTCATTTGTTTTCATAAAGCCATGGTTGCAAAGCCAGAGTGAGATGCCGGTGAGGACATCACACGCCCTCGTCCTAATCTGTTTCTCTGTCTACATATGCATGTATCTAAGGACTTCTAGCCAATATACACACAAAATATCTATAAATCCGTGAGA
>NW_022453056.1:0-1141 GCF_009761245.1 Sapajus apella
CTCCAAAGAAAGGGTTAGTGAACTGCGACATTCACACAATTGTTTAACTCTATAAGTTTAATATACACCTTGACAATCATTCTGCTACATAGCACCTTTTTTGTTTTAGAGCCAGATATTTCTCATTAAACCCTATACTCCCTTTCACTCAGGAATATCCACACGCAGCTTTTTCGAGAAACGTGTTTCTAACTCGCAGGATCTAAACATAGATGCCACTTCCGAAGGTGAAGGAACACACAGTGGAGCAGTTTAGAGGAAACGTTTCTCATATGATTTAGATGCGATCTTAAAGCTAATTCTTAAGAGTCTGTACATGGCTGGAAATATCTCTTTCCAGATTCTCCAAAGAAAGGGTTAGTGAACTGCTACATTCACACAATTGGTTACCTCTGTAAGTTTAATATACACCTTGAGAACCATTCTGCTACATAGCTCCGTTTTTGTTTTAAAGCCAGATATTTCTCATTTAACCCTATACTCCGATTCCCTCAGGAATATAAAAACGCAGCTTTTTGGAGAAACTTGTTTCTAACTCGCAGGATCTAAACATAGATTCAACTTCCGAACGTGAACGAACAAACTGTGGAGCAGTTTGGAAGAGACGTTTCTCGTATGATTTAGATGCGATCTTAAAGCTAATTCTTAACAGACTGTATAGGCCTGGAAATATCTCTTTCCAGATTCTCCAAAGAAAGGGTTAGTGAACTGCTACATTCACACAATTTTTTAACTCTGTAAGTTGAATATATACATTGACAATGATTCTGCTACATAGCTCCGTTTTTGTTTTAGAGCCAGATATTTCTCATTAAACCCTATATTCCCATTGACTCAGGAATATCAAAACGCAGCTTTTTGGAGAAACGTGTTTCTAACTCGCAGAATCTAAACATAGATGTAAGTTCTGAAGGTGAACGAACACACAGTGGAGCAGTTTGAAAGAGACGTTTCTCGTATGATTTAGAGGCGATCGTAAAGCTAATTCTTAAGCGTCTGTATATGGCTGGAAATATCTCTTTCCAGATTCTCCAAAGAAAGTGTTAGTGAACTGCTACATTCACACAATTGTTTACCTCTGTAAGTTTAATATACACCTTGACAATCATTCTGCTACATATCTCCGTTTTTGTTTTAGAGC
>NW_022453057.1:0-1141 GCF_009761245.1 Sapajus apella
CTGTGTGTGTGTGTGTGAGCAAGTGTGAGTGCATGAGTCTGTGATTTGTGTGAACAAATGTTAGTACATGTGAGTGTGCATGTGGTGTGTGTGAGTGTCAGCAAGTTTGTGAGCATGATTAGTGTGAGTGTGAGTGCATGAGTGTGTGTGTTTGCGAGTGTAAGCAAGCTTCTGAGTGCATATGAGTCTGTGATGTGTGAGCAAGTGTGTGAGTTCATGAGTGTGATGTTTGTGTGTGTGTGATGTATATTTAATGTAATTTGATGTGCAAAGTGGGTACTACAGTTAGTCAGCAGGAGCAAGGACAGAAACTCTTCCATGCACTCATATCACACAAGCATGCTTGCTCACACACATCACACACTCACCAACTCACATGCACTCACATACTTGCTCACACATCACAGACTCATATGCACTCAGAAGCTTGCTTACACTCGCAAACACACACACTCATGCACTCACACTCACACTAATCATGCTCACAAACTTGCTGACACTCACACACACCACATGCACACTCACATGTACTAACATTTGTTCACACAAATCACAGACTCATGCACTCACACTTGCTCACACACACACACACAGCCTCCCTGCATGCCCCTCTCTACATTGCTAGTAGAGAATACCCTGTTTTCTTTCCACCCCTTTCCCCTACATGCCCCCCCTGCTGCCTGAGAAAGCCCCTGGAAGAAACCCAGCTTCTTGAAGTGGTTAAATAAACAGGAGGCTGTGATTCATTCAGCATGAGGTGGCGGGAGATGGAGGGACCCTGCCAGGCCCGTCATGTGGCGCCTCTTCCTCCTGGGTCTCTGAGTCACAGGCCAGCAGGGGTGGCGTCCTCAGGGATGAAAGCTGAGGAGCCTGTGAGTGAGCGCATGTGAGTCTGTGAGTTTGCACGTGATGTGCGTGTGTGAGTGCATGTGAGTCTGTGTGTGTGTGTGTGAGCAAGTGTGAGTGCATGAGTCTGTGATTTGTGTGAACAAATGTTAGTACATGTGAGTGTGCATGTGGTGTGTGTGAGTGTCAGCAAGTTTGTGAGCATGATTAGTGTGAGTGTGAGTGCATGAGTGTGTGTGTTTGCGAGTGTAAGCAAGCTTCTGAGTGCATATGAGTCTGTGATGTGTGAGCAAGT
>NW_022453058.1:0-1141 GCF_009761245.1 Sapajus apella
GTGCCTCCTACCTGTGTCCCAGGACCAGGATGACCCTTTGGCCCAGAAGCTGCAGGCCTCCAGTGCCCGCCCACAAAGCAGGATCTGCAGCCACAGCCTCTGAATCACCTGAAGCCCTGAGGGCCTGGGTCCTAGTCCCGCTCCCATCGCCCTCGCTCTGTCCTTGCTCTAAGGAAGCCGGGCCCAGCACACGGCTGGACATCCAAAGGGGAGCCTCTTGGATGCAATTGGGGTCGTCTGAACAGGGAACCTGATGTGGGGGCAGGAACTGAAGCTCTTCCTGGACCAGCTGCCTCCTGTTGGAAACATTTCCAGGGCTCCCCTCGCACCCTGTTTCTTTCCACAGCTTCTGTGTCTTCCTCTGTGCTCCAAAGGCTTCTGCTTTTGCAGGCTGAACTCTTGGAGCCCCTGTGTGCCCGGGATGGAGTTGGAGCCCAGACCTTTGACCCTCACTTGGGGTCAGTAGAGCCCTGAGCCATTCGGAACACTGGGGAGGATGGGTGTAGACTGTGCACTTCTGCCCCCTCTGCCAACCTGGCAGGCAGGTGCTGCGTTCACAAGGTCCTAGACTCCCACCAGGAAGTGAGGGCGCCTGGTGGGAGCCCAGGGAGTCCCAGCCGCTCTTCCTTCCC
This sequence comes from Sapajus apella, assembly GCF_009761245.1. Lineage (NCBI taxonomy): Eukaryota > Metazoa > Chordata > Mammalia > Primates > Cebidae > Sapajus > Sapajus apella. Next base: position 633 of record NW_022453058.1, read on the forward strand.
CCTTCCCCTAGAAGAGCCTGTTCATCTCCGGTGTAAGAACTGTCATTAGTGGGGACTGGCTAAGGTGGGCTGTAGGGACGCAGCCTACAGCCCCCTGGCTTCTCTTCCTTCCCCGTGGACCTCTCAGGGGACTCCCTTGTCTCTGTCTCTACTTCTCAGAAACACCCCAATCAGGCTGGGTGGGGTGGCTCACGCCTGTAATCCCAGCATTTTGGAGGCTGAGTTGGGCTGATCACTTGAGGTCAGGAGTTCAAGACCAGCCTGGCCAACATGGTGAAACTCCATCCCTTCTAAAAATACAAAAAATTAGCCTTGGTGGTGGTGTACACCTGTAATCCCAGCTACCAGGAGACTGAGCTGGGAGGATCATTTGCACCCACTGGAGGTTGCAGCGAACCAAAATAGCACCACTGCATTACAACCAGGCAACAGAGTGAGACTCTTCCTAAAATAAATAAATAAATAAAATAAAGGGAAAAAAATAAGCCCCAATCTGTGTTCCCTCCTTC
>NW_022453059.1:0-1141 GCF_009761245.1 Sapajus apella
GTGGCAGAATGACTGTCAAGGTGTATATTAAACTTACAGAGTTAAACAATTGTGTGAACGTAACAGGTGAATAACCCTTTCTTTGGAGAATCTGGAAAGAGATATTTCCATGCATATACAGGCTCCTAAGAATTAGCTTTAAGACCGCATCTAAATCACAGGAGAACCGTCTCTTTCAAACTGCTCAGCTGTGTGTTCGTTCACCTTAGGAAGATGAATCTCTGTTTAGATTCAGCGAGTTAGAAACACGTTTCTCCAAATAGCGGAGTTTGGATATTCCTGAGTGAATTGGAGTATAGGGTGTTTTGAGAAATATCTGGCTCTAAAACAAAAGTGGAGCTATGTAGCAGAATGATTTTCAAGGTGTATATTAAACTTACAGAGTTAAACCATTGTGTAACCTTTTCTTTGGAGAATCTGGAAAGAGATATTTCCAGCCATATACAGACTCATAAGAATTAGCTTTAAGATCGCATCTAAATCATACGAGAAACGTCTCTTTTAAGCTGCTCCACTGTGTGTTCGTTCACCTTAGGAAGTCGCATCTATGTTTAGATTCAGCGAGTTAGAAACACTTTTCTCCAAAAAGCTGCGTTTGCATATTCCTGAGTGAATGGGAGTATTGGATTTAACGAGAAATATCTGGCTCTAAAACAAAAACGGGGCTATGTAGCTGAATAATTTTCAAGGTGTATGTTCAACATATAGAGTTAAGCAGATGCGTGAATGTAGCAGTTCAGAAACCATTTTTTCTGGAGAATGTTGAAAGAGATATTTCCAGCCATATACAGGCTCCTAAGAATTAGCTCTAAGATCGCATCTACATCACAGGAGAAGCGTCTCTTTCAAACTGCTCAGCTGTGTGTTCGTTCACCGTCGGAACTTGCTTCTTTGTTTAGATTCAGCGAGTTAGAAACACGCTTCTCCAAATAGCGGCGTTTGGAAATTCCTGAGTGAAAGGGAGTATAGGGTGTAATGAGAAATATCGGGCCCTAAAACAAAAACGGCGTCATGTAGCAGAATGATTGTCAAGTTGTATATTCAACTTAGAGAGTTAAACAGTAGCAGTTCAGAAAACCTTTCTTTGGAGAATCTGGAAAGAGATATTTCCAGCCATATACAGGCTCCTAACAATTGGCGG
>NW_022453060.1:0-1141 GCF_009761245.1 Sapajus apella
GCTTGCCTGGGGATCACCTGCAGCAGCTGCAGAACAGTAAGGGTTGCCACCAGTTTCTTCTTCTGCTATCTTTGTCCCAGAAGGATACCTGCCAAATGTCAGTCTGATCTCTCCTTTATGAGGTGACTCTTTGGATCTACAGGGGTCAGGGAGCTGCTTGAGGAGACAGTCTGTCTTTTACAGGAGCTCAAGTGCTGAGCTGTGAGCTCCATTTTTCATTCAGAGCTGCTGGGCAGGTACATTTAGGTCTGCTGCAGCAGAACTCATAAACTGCTATTTGTTCCCAGGTGCTCTGTCCCAGGGAGTTAGGGCTTTATTTATGAGTTTCCGTTGGGCTGCTGCCCTTTTTTTTTTCTTTCAGGGCTGCCCTGCCCAGCAAGGAGGCAGCCTAGTCACTGTCTGCCTGCAGAGGCTTTGCTGAGCTGCTGTGGGCTCCGCCCAGCTGCCCTGTGAACTTCCCTGCAGTCTTGTTTATATGGGCGTAGTTGGCACTGCCTCGGCAATGGTGACCCACCTCTGTATTGTCAGACTCTCTCTGTAATGCCAGATTGCCTCAGCAATGGTGGACTACCTCCGTAGTGGTGGGCTGCCTTGGTAATGGCGGACGCCCCTTCCCCACAGAGCTGGACTGTCCCAGGTTCAGCTGCGCTTGCTGTGAAACTCTCAATCCAGAGAGTTTCTGATTGCTGTTCTTTTGTGGGGGTGGGACCAGCCAAGCCTGATCGCCTGGCTCCCTGCCTCAGAGCCTTTTTTTTTTTTTATTCCAGGTGTTCCAGCCGCATGTTGAAAGGGTGCTGGGATCTGTTTCCCATGCGGCAAACTACTGCACCGGCTCAAACAGCGGCGCGGACATTCATGGCGCTTTTTTTGCTCAGGAATCTCCTGGCCTGGCTCCCTGTTCAGTCCCATCTTTAATCAGATGAATGTGTGGCTTCCCAGGGCTTCAATCGCCAGCCAAAAGGGCACCCGGACCAGTGTATTTTGTATGGAGAACCGCCAGCCAGGCCGCCGACAAAGCAGCCGTGCAGGCCAAAGCAGCCCCGCTGACTGAAAGAACCACGCCGGCCAAAACAGCCTCACTGGCAACCCGTGGGTCTCCTCCACCTGGGAATCTCCTGGTCCGTGGGCTATAAAAATGCAG
>NW_022453061.1:0-1140 GCF_009761245.1 Sapajus apella
CAAAAAAAAAAAAAAAAAAAAAGACAACTCTATATTATTAGTAACACCTGGGTCATATTTGTTTGGCCTACAGCTACAAGGGATATATGCTGAGATGGCATCCCAGTATACTGTGGTCTCTCAGATAATTTCAATAAAAATTCATGGAAAATTGATGGACTAGGGATCTAGCTATGCCTCCTATAAGTACATACTTAGCAATTTTAGGGTTCCATGAAAGACAATATTTTTCTCCCATTATGATTGATGATGAATTTTTCTCTCTCTGAACTGCTGTAAGATTTTTTACTATTTCTTTGTGTTTTTCAAAGATTTTATTTGCTTAACTAAACTTTAAGATTTTAAGGTTCATTTTACCTATCCACAATAAGTCTAGCAAAAAACCTTGGAACATGTGAGTTATGAGAAATATCCTTTATGTTTGAAATTTTTTTGTTAATAGAGCTGTGTTCGATAACTAAATAAGGTTTTTTAAAAATGTAGGCTTTTTATTTTGAAGTAATTGTAGATTCACATGCAGTTGTAAGAAATAATACATAATATCCTTTACCCAGTTTCCCCAAATGTAGTTTCCCTTGCATAAATGTAGTACACTATTACAGTCAGGAAATCACATTGTCACAGTCCAATGATCTAATATTTCACCAGTTATGCATGTACTCATTTGTGGAAGTGTGTGCATGTATATTTATTTCTATGCAATTTTATCACATGTGTAGAGTCATGTGGCTACTGCCACAGTCAATATATAAAACAGTTTCATCACAAGGATCCCTTGTGTAGTAGTCTACTGGTTTTGACAAGTTACCACTATTAGTGAAATACCGGAAACTTACTTCTATTTAAGCCTCTTTAAACTCCCCACGTTAACACTATAATTATCTTAACTATTTCCTCTATGTACACTGAGCACCACATCAGATGACATTTTAATCTTTGCTTCAACCATCAAACATGATTTAAGAAACTCATAAGGATTTTCTATTATATTTATTTTATTTTTGCCCCTTTCTGATGTACTTTTTTTCTTTCTGAAGTTCCATGCCTTCTTACTATTTCCTTTGTTTAAAAAAAGAAAAAGAAAAAGAAACTTCCTTAAACTGTTCTGTAATAGTAGATTTGCTTGATTTATTTCTTTTT
>NW_022453062.1:0-1140 GCF_009761245.1 Sapajus apella
GGCCCCTGCCAGGCGCTTCCTGCAGGGCCCTTTAGGAAGTGGCAAGTTCTGGGGAAAAGCAAAAGGAACCTAGAACAGGCCAAGGAAGGGATCTTCTGGGAGAGGGATGTGCGGGCAGTGTCCTTGCTGGATGGTGGTGAGAGAGGCGGCCCTGACTGCAGGGGGTGCTGGAGGGGACAAGGGTCTTCTGGAGTGAGGGTGGTCCAGGCAGAGGGAACAGCTAAAGCAGATGCCTGGAGAGGAAGGTGTGAGGATGGGAAACGGGGTAGGTGGGGAAGACAAGGAGTTGGGTGGAAGGTGAGGCTGGAGGCAATGAGGCGGCTCAGGGCAGGCTTCCTGGGCCACTGTGGGGCCTTTGGCTCAGACTGAGGAAAATGGGGCCGCTGTGGGTCTGAGCAGAGCAGGGTGCAGTGGATTCGGCTCACACAGGTCTCCTGTGTCTGGAAGTGGAGAGAGGTGGGGAGAGAAGCAGGGAGTGAGCCAAGACCTCGTTGCTGGATGCATTTTCAAGGTGACACCAAGTAAATCTGCTGACTGATGGGGTGCAGAAGAAAAAGGCATTGATCTGACCCAGGGCTTGGGCATGAACACTGAAGGGTGCAGCCACCATCTACTGCTATGGGGAAGGAGCCGGGCAGGCCTGCACAATGGGCAACTCACAGAGACAAGAACAAAGCCAGACCTGCCATCTCCCACTCAGCTCTTCCCTCCCTATCAGCCACACCAGCGCCTGTGTCTTCCTCCCTACTTCCTGCCTTTTCCTTCCCTTTCCCAGAAGCTGAACCTGATGTTGATTCCTCTTATTGCTCGTGAAGAAATTCAGAGAGAGGAGGCTCAGTAAGACAGCGATGGCAGTGAGGGCGGAGGGGCCCCGGGGCTGGGGACAGAGCGGATAGAATGTCAGGAGATCCCAAGGAGCCCAGCTACCAGTGGCGTGTGACCCACAGCAACTCCTTCTTGAATAGGAGCTGGGTAAAAGCAGGCTAAAACCTACTGAGCTGCATTCCAAAGTGGTGAAGGCATTCTAAGTCACAGGATGAAATAAGAGGTCAGCACAGGATACAGTTCACAGAGACCTTACCAACAAAACAGCCTTTAGTAAGGAAGCCAGTCCAAAACCAAGATGCCCAGGAGAGTGAC
>NW_022453063.1:0-1140 GCF_009761245.1 Sapajus apella
CCTTCAGGATTCTAGGATCTGAGAGCTTCTGAGGACTGGACGACTGTTTCAAGTCTTCCGTGTTCCAGACGGGTTTTAGGGTTGTGGTGTCCTGCTCAGCATCCAATGATTTCACCAAATTCCCCAAAGAATTCAAGTGCTTTTCTGTGTTCATTTGCTTTGGAAATGATCCATCTTTTTCTTCTTCCTCCCAAATGTTGATCCTGGCTCTTTCTGTGACTTGCATCCCCACAACATTCTGGCCATCAGAGCTGAGCAAAAAGGGGCTACCAGCTTCCATCTGACTGTTTGTGGGGTCACCAGAGGACGAGGTTTCTGGTGGGTGGCAGGAAAGATGATCTTGCTGGACTGATGAGTTGAAGATGCACCAGGTTCTGGTAGTTTCCTGACACCAGAATGCAGACACAGAGACATGACTGCTTGAGTCGCCAAGGCCTGAGATGCCTGGGCCAGAAGTCGCCAAATCCTCACACGGAGATGAGCTTTCATGGATGGTGCCCAGTGGAAGCGCCACTGAGTCACAGTGAGATGGAGTCGTCAGAGTGGAGTCCCGCAGGGGAGGAGCAATGACGCCTTTCGGAGGAGGCAGAGAGCAGGCCAGAGGATCAGGGGTGTGTGGTGGGTTAGGGAAAACTGCAAGTGGCTCGGGTGAGGGGTGTTCCAGGGGAAGGGAAGGTTCTGGTGGTTGGGAGGCACTCAGAGGGGAGACTGAGGTGGCCATTGGGCTTGGTGATGGGGTGGAGCCCAGAGGCGAAGGATGCTGGGTTTGAGGATCCAGGGAAGCTAATGGGGTAAGCATGGGAGCGGTATCTTCTATCGGCTCCTGAGGCTCCTGAGGGGACTGGGAGGCTCCACCAGGTCCTCTTTTGCACTCCTCGTCTGGGGGATCGGGACCAGAGAGCTGACCAAAGTCTTTACCTTTCTTAGGATGCGGCCCCAGGATGCTGCAGGAAACAGGAGGCACAAGCTGCAGCCAGGAGCAGGTAGGGCCATAGGGCAGAGTGGTGCCTGGGCCCTGGCCCCTCCACTGCCCCACACCCTGACTCCCCAATTCTCCTCCTATGCCCCTCCACCCCCCCACACCCTGACCCCACAATTCTCCTCCATGCCCCTCCACCGCCCCACACCCTGACTCCCCAT
>NW_022453064.1:0-1140 GCF_009761245.1 Sapajus apella
CCTGGTGACAGCAAAACTCTGTCTCAAAATAAAAAAGAAAGAAAGAAAAAAAAGCAAAAGTCTTAGAATCATTGGCATTCCATAGAAGAGAGAATTAAATACAGTCAAGGGAAGACCCAAGTCTCATACTTCTCTTGTATATTCCAAAGGTCCAGGGAAATGCCACATCTAATTCCATGGAAGATAGAGGGTATTTTCCACGCTCTTAAAGCAAAGTTGCAGACACTTCTGAGTTTTGATTCTAATATCTTAGGAGGGCACACCTCTTTCCTGGAAAATGATACAGGAATGAATACTCTTCCTGTGACTCATTCTGGTCATTCGTCCAGCATCACAGAAACCAAAAACTGGAAATCTGGGCAAATTCATGATTTGCTAGCCCTCTTGTTCAGGTTTCTTACCTGATTCTTAGGAGAACAGCGTTACCTTGAGGATGATGATGAAGATATGCTGTCCAAATATGTGCAGAGTTTTGAGCAAAATGCCTGGTACAAATTGGTCCACAAATAATTACTGAATAATTATATGAATATTTTCTGAATGACATGGATCCTATGAATAATTATGGAATAATTGTTGTGATTGCTTTTACTGGCAGTGCTCAAAGCTCATCCCTGTGTGACCTGAAGTAAGCCACATAACTTGGTCAAGCTGCAGTTTCATCATTTTTATAATGAAGAAACCTGACAGATTTTCCTTCTGCCACAGAATGTCAGGCCTCCCAGACCCCAGAACATGTGTATACATAAAGCCGTTGATGTGTGTCAAAGCCGTATGCTTACAGTGTTGCTGGAGGATGATGGGGGCTATAGAGAGGCACGCTTTCCAATGGGATTGATCCAGTACTCCTTGCTTCACTTCCACATGAATGCTGGGCAGCCCAGGGTCACACCCATTGCACCCTCAACTCAGGCAAGCCCAGAAAGCAGCCAAAATAGGAGACCTGGGCTACAGACAGTCCCCCAAGTCCCAGGCTCACAAAACCTGGGTGGCGATGAAAGCTGAGAAAGTGAGGAGGTGGTTCAGGGGATCGCTCTTCCCTACTCGTTCCTGTCATCTCAAATTCACCTCCTACTGCACGGCAACACGGAGGACCACCAACCACCCCTAACCATCACCTTGATCTTGCTGTGTTTGGTT
>NW_022453065.1:0-1140 GCF_009761245.1 Sapajus apella
TTATTTTTCCTTCACTTATGAAGCTTAGTTTGGCTGGATAGGAGATTTTGGGTTGAAAGTTCTTTTCTTTAAGTATGTTGAATATTGGCCCCCATTCTCTTCTGGCTTGTAGGGTTTCTGCTGAGAGATCTGCTGTGAGTCTGATGGGCTTCCCTTTATGGCTAACCCGACCTTTCTCTCTGGCTGCCCTTAGTATTTTCTCCTTCATTTCGACCCTGGCGAATCTGACGATTATGTGCCTTGGGGTTGCTCTTCTTGACGAATACCTTTGTGGTGTTCTCTGTATTTCCTGGACTTGAATGTTTGCCTGCCTTGCTAGGTTGGGGAAGTTTTCCTGGATAATATCCTGAAGAGTATTTTCCAGCTTGGATTCATTCTCTTCGTTGCATTTGGGTACGCCTATCAAACATAGATTAGGTCTTTTCACATAGTCCCACATTTCTTGGAGACTTTGTTCATTCCTTTTTACTCTTTTTTCTCCAGTCTTGCCTTCCCGTTTTATTTCATTGAGTTGATCTTCGACCTCTGATATCCTTTCTTCTGCTTGGTCCATTCGGCTGTTGATACTTGTGCATGCTTCACGAAGTTCTCGTGTTGCGTTTTTCAGCTCCATCAATTCACTTATATTCCTTTCTATTTTGTCCATTCTTGTTAGCATTTCGTCAAATCTTTTTTCAAGGTTCTTAGTTTCTTGGCATTTGGTTAGAACATGTTCTTTAAGTTCACAGAAGTTTCTTACTACCCACCTTCTGAAGTCTGATTCTGTCATTTCATCACACTCGTTCTCCCTCCAACTTTGTTGCCTTGCTGGTGAGGAGTTGTGATCCCTTTTAGGAGGAGAGGTGTTCTGGTTTCGGGTGTTTTCATCCTTTTTTCGCTGGTTTCTTCCCATCTTTAAGGATTTATCCACCTGTCGACTTGTGGTTGTTGGCTTTCAGATTGGGTCTCAAATCTTTCAGATTGACGGTCTGTTTGTTGGTGATGAGGATATTTCTGTTTCTTGGTTTCCTTCTGACAGTCTGGCCCCCCTGCTGTAGGTCTGCTGAGGTTCACTCCAGGCCCTGCTTGCCTGGGGTTCACCTGCAGCAGCTGCTGAACAGCAAGGGTTGTTACCAGTTTTCTTCTTCTGCTATCTTTGTC
>NW_022453066.1:0-1140 GCF_009761245.1 Sapajus apella
CCTTCAGGATTCTAGGATCTGAGAGCTTCTGAGGACTGGACGACTGTTTCAAGTCTTCCGTGTTCCAGACGGGTTTTAGGGTTGTGGTGTCCTGCTCAGCATCCAATGATTTCACCAAATTCCCCAAAGAATTCAAGTGCTTTTCTGTGTTCATTTGCTTTGGAAATGATCCATCTTTTTCTTCTTCCTCCCAAATGTTGATCCTGGCTCTTTCTGTGACTTGCATCCCCACAACATTCTGGCCATCAGAGCTGAGCAAAAAGGGGCTACCAGCTTCCATCTGACTGTTTGTGGGGTCACCAGAGGACGAGGTTTCTGGTGGGTGGCAGGAAAGATGATCTTGCTGGACTGATGAGTTGAAGATGCACCAGGTTCTGGTAGTTTCCTGACACCAGAATGCAGACACAGAGACATGACTGCTTGAGTCGCCAAGGCCTGAGATGCCTGGGCCAGAAGTCGCCAAATCCTCACACGGAGATGAGCTTTCATGGATGGTGCCCAGTGGAAGCGCCACTGAGTCACAGTGAGATGGAGTCGTCAGAGTGGAGTCCCGCAGGGGAGGAGCAATGACGCCTTTCGGAGGAGGCAGAGAGCAGGCCAGAGGATCAGGGGTGTGTGGTGGGTTAGGGAAAACTGCAAGTGGCTCGGGTGAGGGGTGTTCCAGGGGAAGGGAAGGTTCTGGTGGTTGGGAGGCACTCAGAGGGGAGACTGAGGTGGCCATTGGGCTTGGTGATGGGGTGGAGCCCAGAGGCGAAGGATGCTGGGTTTGAGGATCCAGGGAAGCTAATGGGGTAAGCATGGGAGCGGTATCTTCTATCGGCTCCTGAGGCTCCTGAGGGGACTGGGAGGCTCCACCAGGTCCTCTTTTGCACTCCTCGTCTGGGGGATCGGGACCAGAGAGCTGACCAAAGTCTTTACCTTTCTTAGGATGCGGCCCCAGGATGCTGCAGGAAACAGGAGGCACAAGCTGCAGCCAGGAGCAGGTAGGGCCATAGGGCAGAGTGGTGCCTGGGCCCTGGCCCCTCCACTGCCCCACACCCTGACTCCCCAATTCTCCTCCTATGCCCCTCCACCCCCCCACACCCTGACCCCACAATTCTCCTCCATGCCCCTCCACCGCCCCACACCCTGACTCCCCAT
>NW_022453067.1:0-1140 GCF_009761245.1 Sapajus apella
ATGCAACTTCCAAAGGTGAACGAGCACACAGTGGAGCAGTTTGAAAGAGACGTTTCTCGTATGATTTATCTGCGAACTTATAGCTAATTCTTAAGAGTCTGTATATGGCTGCAAATATCTCCTTCCAGATTCTCCAAACAAACGGTTAATGAACTGCTACATTCACACAATTGGTTACCTCTGTAAGTTTAATATACACGTTGACAATCATTCTGCTACATAGCTCCGTTTTTGTTTTGGAGCCAGATATTTCTCATTAAACCCTATACTCACATTCACTCAGGAATATCCAAACGCAGCTTTTTGAAGAAACGTGTTTCTAACTCGCAGAAGGTAAACATAGATGCAACTTCCGAAGGTGAACGAACACACAGTGGAGCAGTTTGAAAGAGACGTTTCTCGAATGATTTAGATGCGATCTTAAAGGTAATTCTTAAGTGTCTCTATACGGCTGGAAATATCTCTTTCCAGATTCCCCAAAGAAAGGGTTAGTGAACTGCTACATTCACAAAATTGGTTAACTCTGTAAGTTTAATATACACTTTGACAATCATTCTGCTACATAGCACCGTTTTTCCTTTAGAGCCAGATATTTCTCATTAAACCCTATACTCCCATTCACTCAGGAATATCCAAACGTAGCTTTTTCGAGAAACATGTTTCTAACTCGCAGGATCTAAACATAGATGCAACTTCCGAAGTTGAACGAACACACAGTGGAGCAGTTTGAAAGATATGTTTCTCATGTGATTTAGATGCGATCTTAAAGCTAATTCTTAAGAGTCTGTACATGGCTGGAAATATCTCTTTCCAGATTCTACAAAGAAAGGGTTAGTGAACTGCTACTTTCACACAATTGTTTAACTCTGTAAGTTTAATATACACCTTGACAATCATTCTGCTACATTGCTCCGTTTTTGTTTTAGAGCCAGATATTTCTCATTAAAACCTATACTCCCATTCACTCAGGAATATCCAAACGCAGCTTTTTGGAGAAATATGTTTCTAGCTCGTAGAACCTAAACATAGATTCAACTTCCGAAGTTGAACGAACACACAGTGGAGCAGTTTGAAAGAGACCCTTCTCGTATGATTTAGATGCGATCTTAAAGCTCATTCTTAAGCGTCTGTATATGGCTG
>NW_022453068.1:0-1140 GCF_009761245.1 Sapajus apella
GTACATCTGCCACACAGCTGCGCCTGCGTTATTTAAGAATACCAGCCGGGCGCGGTGGCTCACGCCTGTAATCCCAGCACTTTGGGAGGCTAAGGCGGGAGGATCACGAGGTCAAGAGATGGAGACCATCCTGGTCAACAAGGTGAAACCCCGTCTCTACTAAAAATACAAAAACTAGATGGGCATGGTGGCGTGCACCTGTAGTCCCAGCTACTCAGGAGGCTGAGGCAGGAGAATTGCGTGAACCCAGGAGGCGGAGGTGGCGGTGAGCCAAGATCGTGCCATTGCACTCCAGCCTGGGTAACAAGAGCGAAACTCCGTCCCCAAAAAAAAAAAAAAAAAACAAGAATCCTGACCCCTGACCCCTGCAGGCAACAACATTCAACCCGTGCGGAGAAGGTGGGTCTTATTGTTGCATTCTGAGAAAATATTTTTTATATCCGCATTAGGCACTTAATACTATAATTAAATACATCTCTGCAATTAAGTTCCTGCACAAGCTAATTGCATGCATCCACATAAGCTGGCTGGAAAAAATAACACTGGCCCGTTTCACCTCACAGAAACTAAATTACATTATTTGCCGCGAACTATATACACGGATTATACCCATTAGCTGTTTGCTTTTCTGTTTTTACGTAATGGGAACGCCGGAAAAAAAATTACTTTGAGCCTCACGTTGCTCACTAGCAAAGTAAAAAGAAAGGCCAGACATTCCTCCAAAGATAGTTTTAAGAATCAGGCCGGGATCGTTAAAACATCTGGAGACAACAGACGCTGGAGAGGATGTGGAGAAAGAGGAACACTTGTACACTGTTGGTGGGAGTGTAAATTAGTGCAACCATTGTGGAGGACAGTGTGGCGATTCCTCAAGGACCTAGAAATAGAAATTCCATTGGACCCAGCAATCCCATCACTGGGTATATAACCAAAGGATTATAAATCGTTCTACTATAAGGACACGTGCACATGAATGTTCATTGCAGCACTGTTTACAATAGCAAAGACCTGGAACCAACCCAAATGCCCATCGACGATAGACTGGGCAGGGAAAATGTGGCACATAGACACCATGGAATATTATGCAGCCATCAAAAACGATGAGTTTGGGTCCTTTGTAGGGACATGGATGAACCTGGA
>NW_022453069.1:0-1140 GCF_009761245.1 Sapajus apella
ATATCTCTGTTTTGGTACCAGTACCATGCTGTTTTGATTATTGCAGCCCTGTAGTATAGTTTGAAGTCAGGTAGTGTGATGCCTCCAGCTTTTTTTTTTTTCCTTAGTATTGTCATGGTTATGCGTGCTCTTTTCTGGTTCCATATGAAGTTTAAGTTGTTTTTTTCCAGTTCTGTGAACATTGCTCAAGGAGTAACATGGTTAAGATAAAAATACACCTCAAAGCAATCCACAGATTCAATACAACTTTCTCAAAATGGCCCTTTTTTTAGGAATGGTTTGGAAGAGCTTCATATTCCTAAGAAATAGCAAGTGTGACCCCAGAACAAAAGGGATCTTGAAATGCCAGAAGGAACATCCTCTATTCCAAAGGTCTTTAACTGCTCTCAGCAATACCTGGTAGTCTTCAATATACGGGCTTTCACATCTTTTTTTTTTTTTTTCCCATTCGTTTCTAGAGAGAATCTCACTCTTTCTCTCAGGCTGGAGTACAGGGGCACAGTCCCAGCTCACTGCAGCATGGAATTCTCGGGCCCATGGGATCCTAGGGCCTCATCCACTGAGCACCTGGGGCTACAGGCTCACACTGCCACACCTGGATAATTTTTATAGTTTTCAGTAGAGATGAGGTCTCACTATGTTGCCCAGGCTAGCTTTAAATTTCTGAGCTCAAGTGACCCTCCTGCCACAGCCTCCCAGGTTGCTGGGATTTGAAGCTGAGCCTGGCTGGCTTTCACATCTTTGCTCTATAGTTTATATTTCCTAATGCTATTGTAAAGTACTCTTTTTAAAATTTTTATTAAAATTATATATTTAAGGAATTCCATATATTTGTATATATTTAAGGAATACAACCTGAGGATCATATACATACACATATACATATACATATACATGTACATATACATATACATAATGAACCAATGCCTACTATGTGAGGGGCTGCCTTGTGAGCAAACCCAAGGGCCCTGGCTCATGAAGCCCTTGGCTAGAAAGGTGGAGGGATCAGCCAGGTGGGCACACAGCATTTTTCTTGTTTTCTTTTGGCAAACACACACACAAATATCAGCACCTGTTCACTGGAGTCTCTGGAAACCCTGACCAGGCCTCGTGATGGGTGAGGTGGGCTAGGAATGGGAA
>NW_022453070.1:0-1140 GCF_009761245.1 Sapajus apella
TGGCAGCAGGAGAAATTCATTTGCTGGAGAATTTCCAAGGAGCCCAATTGGGAAGCTCAAGGAGAAGGTGGAACCTTTTTGGAGATATTTAGAATATCTGTGTGAGCAGGATATGCAGACCCAAGGGAAGCAAGGGAAGTTGGGGTGGGGAGATAGGAGGGGAGTTCCTGAAGCTTCTAGGCTGAAGCTTCTGCAGATCAGGATGGGTTCTCTGCTCCAGCAGCAAGTGCTTGACCAGAGTTCTTAAACTAATTGTTAAATTAGAGTGGCTGGGGAAGCAAATTGCTTCATAATGGGGTTTCTCTGTGTCCAAGGCTGATGTCATCTGGTCTTGTGCCTCATTGAGGGTGGGGTGTGGGGCAGTGGGCAGGCCTGACACACATGTGTAGGGTTAATATAAAAAAAAAAAGTCATGCCCAGTGTTTGCTCTAAGTTTCTTGGACCTTGGGAACTAAAGTTATCATTTCTTTGGCAGTAAGCCCGGGGCATTAGGAGCTCATGATGACCCTGGCTTATGTCCGAGGAGCCGGGAATCTGGCCAATTCCCGTCTCTTTGAGAACCGTAAACAAAGCCAAGGATTGCTGTTACATAATGATAATGTTTGTGAGAGACAAGACAAAGAGCAGCTGGTGTTTACTATAACCTAAGTTGAACTGTAACATATAAAATATAGACACAAACCAAAGAACAATGGAAGGAGGGAAAAAGAGAGGAAGAGAAAGATTGCAGAAAGTTGTAACTCGCGCCTTGCCCGTGCTGCTGTAATGCCGGTGCTGAAAAGAGAGGGAGAGAGAGACGAAAAGATTGCTTAAAGTTCTAACTTGTGTTTTGCCCATGCTGCTGTATTGCCGGTGCTGAGGAGAGGGAGGGAGAGAGAGAAAGAGATTGCTAAGAGCTGTAACTTGCGCTTTGCCCGTGCTGTTGTAACGCCGGTGCTGAAAAGGAGAGTGCTTAAAGTTCTGACTTGCGTTTTGCCCGTGCTGCTGTAACGCCGGTGCTGAGTGTCCGGACGGACGGTCTTTGGGTATGTCCCTTTTGTAAATAAAATCCTCTTCTTTTACCTATAACCTTTTGTAAATAAAATCCTCTTCATTTACCTATAACCTTCTGTAAATAAAATTCTCTTCTTTTACCTTGTT
>NW_022453071.1:0-1140 GCF_009761245.1 Sapajus apella
GCTTGACAACCATTCTGCTAGATAGCTGCGTTTTTGTATAAAGCAAGATATTTCTCATTACAACCTTTAGTCTCAGTCACTCCGGAATATCCAAACGCAGCTTTTAGAAGAAACGTGTTTCTAACTCGCTGAATCTAAACATAGAGGCAACTTCCTATGGTGAACGAGAAGAAAGCAGAGCAGTTTGAAATAGACCTTTCTCCAATGTTTTAAACGCAGTCTTACTGGTAGTTATCCTATGCCTGTATATGGCTGGAAATATCTGTTTCCAGATTCTCGAAACAAAGGGTTTCTGAACTGTTGCAAACACTCATCAGTTTAACTGTGTAAGTTGATTTGACACCTTGACAACCATTCTGCTAGATGGCTGCGTTTTTGTTTTAGAGCAAGATGTTTCTAATTACGGCCTACAGGCTATTTCACACTGGAATATCCAAACGCTGCTTTTAGAAGAAAGGTGTTTCTAACTCGATTAATCTAAACATAGATGCAACTTCCTAAGGTGAACGAACAAAAAGCAGAGCAGTTTGAACTAGACGTTTCTCCTGTGTTTTAAACGCAGTCTTACTGGTAGTTCTTAAAATCCTGTATATGGCTGGAAATATCTGTTTCCAGATTCTCCAACGAAGAGATTTCTGAACTACTGCACACACACGTCATTTAAACTTTGTAAGAAGATTGTACAGCTTGACAACCATTCTGCTAGACAGAAGCGTTTTTGTTTTAGAGCAAGATATTTCTCATTACGGCCTTTAGTCTCAGTCATTCTGGAATATCCAAACGCAGATTTAGAAGAAACGTGATGCAAACTCGCTGAATCTAAACATAGATGCAACTTCCTAAGGTGAACGAACACAAAGCAGAGCAGTTTGAACTAGGCGTTTCTCCAGGATTTTAAACGCATTCTTACTGCTCGGTCTTAAATGCCTGGGTACGGCTGGAAATATCTGATCCCAGATCCTCGAAGCAAAGGATTTCTGAACTGCTGCAAACACAAATCAGTTTAACTCTGTAAGTTGATTGTACAGCTTGACAACCATTCTGCTAGATAGCTGCGTTTTTGTTTTAGAGCAAGATGTTTTTGATTACGGCCTACAGGCTCTTTCACACTGGAATATCCAAACGCTGCTTTTAGAAGAA
>NW_022453072.1:0-1140 GCF_009761245.1 Sapajus apella
CTGCCTGGAGGCTGGAAGTCTAAGATTAAGATGTCAGCAGGTTCATTTTCTCCTGAGGGCTCTCTCCCTGACTTGCAGATGGCCACCTTCTCCTGGTGTCCTCACATGGCTTTTCCCTTGTGCATGTGCATCCCTGTGCTTTCTCTTCTCATAAGGACACCAAGCAGAGTGGATTAGGAACCACTGATTCATTTAACCTTAATTCCCTCTTTAAGACCCTATGTCCAAATAATAATCATAGATTTTCTAAGGTACTAAGGGTTAGGGTTTTGACATACAAATCTGGGGGACATAATTTAGTTCATAGATTCCTCCAGCATGTTCACATGGGGTACTGAGAGTAGTCATCCAGGTTCCATAGGGATAGAGAAGTCTGTATCAGAAACAACACTCATATTAGACCCAGAAGTCCCAGAGATTGGGTGCTGGAGTACCTTGAGTCAAACAGTTGATTTCCTGAGGCTCAGTTGCCTTGCCTGTGAAACATAAGCTGTCAGTGTTTTGCCATTATTATTATTAATATTATTATTACATGTAATTATTAGTATTTGGTTGCCTAAGGTACCTATATGAGAAAGTTCTGTAAAATGCTATGTACTGCTTCATTGCATAGTATTTTTATAGTTAATCCTCTGACTGGCCACTTTTCTTTGTGTTTGAGAGATAATGTAGCGTTTAAGAGCAATGTCTGTGAAGGCAGACAGACCTGAGTTTGAATTTCAGTCCATTGACTTCTTGTCTTTGTCAATTTTGTTAATGAACAGTCACTTTTTGGCTTATGGCTGTGAAATCCAAAACTGAGGGGCTGCACCTGGCAAGGGCCTCCTTGCTGCACTGTCCTCCTTTTATGACCAACCCACTCCCATGAAAACGGTACTAATCCATTCACCCTCATGCCCCACCTCCGAACACTCTTACTTTGGGGATCAAGTTTTCAACACATGCCTTTGGGGGAACAGATTCGAACCACAGCACTTCCTTTGTGTAATTATTTAATTTTAAAAGATCCAGTTTTCAGGATTTAAAACTACTAACATGGTTTAGGAGATTGCACTATGCTGTATGTACGTCAAAATCATTTTCACTTCCATTGTAGGAGTGTTGGGCCAGGAATTTTGCACCTTGTTCGTGGGGGGGGGG
>NW_022453073.1:0-1140 GCF_009761245.1 Sapajus apella
CAATCAACATGCTGTTTCATATGTTGTCAGTTTCCACAATCTATGAGTTACCTTTTCCTTCTACTCTAACAGAACTGAATCTTTCATCATGCATCCTCAAGTGACAGCATCAGCACCAAAACCATCCTATTTACCTAATCTTTGCAAATACACACTGTGTTTATGATACCATGGATCAAAGAGTAGGCAATTAAGGTTTGCAGTCAAGCAATCATGAATGCTGGTATTCCTTTGAAATTCAATGCCTACAAATAATCCTTCAATATTTCAGAGTATTATTTTCCTAAACTTGAAGTTCAATCTGAAAATAATAAATATTTAAGAGAATAGAAGCAGATGTATATACTTTGTATTTGTCATGCATTTGTTCCACACATGATAACCCAGCATGCAAAAATATAGCTTCTAAATGAGTATAGTGCATGACCAGATGGGCATCTATTGTTCATTTATCAGGATTACACATACAGATGCTTTTGAAATCTGGTCCTCTGAGGTCTGTTATGATCCTTGGTTTGTTTATTTATTTTTGGTTTTGCTTTTGGGTTTTGGGGTGTGTGTGTGTGTGTGTGTGTGTGTGTGTGTGTGTGTGTGTGTTTGTGTGTGTGTGTATCTCCTCTATCAAGCAATCCTGGTAGAAAAAAATGCTTAGAAACACTAAATTGTTATTAAATCTTATGAATTTACATGCATTTGAGCAAACAAATTGATATTTGAATAATCACACTTTAAAAATTATTGCAAAAGATTTCTAAATATCAAAATCCTATAAATATTTAGACGTTCATTCAGCTAGGAAAACTCAATGATTATTGTTTACCTGTAGCCAAGGGTGGCTCAGGGTCTTATCCACACTGTAGCGCTTTCTCATTTTTACTTGCCGCAAATTGTTGATAGGATCAATGGCTGAAAAAAGTTTAAAAAATTATCAGCAAAAATAGATGACAAATCTGGAACATATGCATAATTCATTTATAGTTTATTTCACATCTTCTATTTCACACAGTTCAATGCAGCATAGTGACAAGGAACTGGAACATCAAAAAAGATTCTCTTAAGAATTCTGAAACCTTGGCCTTCATTTTATTTTGGATACTAAGAAAAAAAATAAAGTTGGAAGTAATTGTGGAAGAAGTATTA
>NW_022453074.1:0-1139 GCF_009761245.1 Sapajus apella
TGTGATCACTATGCTGGAACAACTGCTCTCCAGGCCTCTCCCTGTAGAAACACACCGGTGGCCAGTGAGACGTGAACAAGACTGATGACTGCAGCATTGTTTGTAATCCTCAAGTAATAGAACCAACGCAATTTCAAACACAATGGAAAACGCTTTATTTAACAAACACAAACAATCTAACAGACACAAACAATCGAACAAACAGCGGAAGGAAGTCCTTTTGCCTAAAGGAACGCAGAGGGTCCTGCGGTGCTACTCCTGCATGGATTTCAGGGTTCTTCATGAACTAGTCTCCAGGCTAGTTCTTCTGGAAGATCTTATTCTTGGGGAGCTACGGGTTCTCGCATTTGGGCTCTTCCAGGTTCTATCTCCGTTTTCCCCTCAATTCCTCCCCATTCTGCTGCAATAAACAAATTAAACCTCACCCCCAGCGCCCCTGCAGGAGCCTTTTAGGAGGTTTGGATGTCTGGTCCACCGCTCCCCAGCTTCTTTCCCCGTTTGTCCCGTCCGGCGACCCGACCCCAGCCCAGCTGCGCCCCGGCTCCACCGCGCAGAAGGTGCCCTGGAGGTTCTGCCCTTTGATCATCCCGCGGAGCGCCGAGAATTCAACCTGAATAAACGCTTTGTAAACGGAATTTCCATGGAAAAATCCCTTATGATTTCCATTCTCCGGGCTCTTCAAAGGACTAAAAGCTGAAGGCGACGATGCGTTCATTCCACAAGTCCTAGTCGTGCGCGCTGCTGAGTGCAGGACCCTGCTCCCCGCCAGGGGACCCACGAGCGACCCTCACCCCATCCCTGCCCTGGCGGGGCCCCCGAGCGGGACACAGGATCGGGGGACGGCAGCGGAAGCGACTGCGCAGGGTGGGCAGAGGGTCCCTCACTGGGTGAAGTCGGCGCAAAGAACGGGAAGGGCCATCCCGGGAGCCGGCCGGGCGCTCAGCTTCCCTTGACCCCCAGGTGCCTCCGCCCGCGTCTCGGACTGGGCGTTTCCGGGGGCTTGTGAGGCAGCGGCGCGGCAGGACCGGCGAAGGCCGCTGTCCTCTGAGTCCAGAATCTCCCAATGCGTGGGTGTCCTAAGGGACCAGCGGACTCTCCGGGCCTCGCTAGCCGTCCTGCCCAGGCAGCCCTTAGTCTGG
>NW_022453075.1:0-1139 GCF_009761245.1 Sapajus apella
AGGTACAACCCCTGATATGTGCCCCCTGCCCTGCTCCTGCTGCACCGGCATCACCCAAGACCCCCAGCTGTGGATTCGAAGTCCTGCAGTGCAGATGGCGTGGATTTGCAGAGCTGTGAGCCTGGGGTCTGTCCTGCAGCAGGAGACAGAGAGGAGGGAGTCCTCGGTTTGAGCCAGAGGCAGCCTGTGGTGTTCCCCTGCAGGCCCTGGTCCCTTGTGTTTCGTGACACTCCCACATATCCTCACACAAGCCACCCCCATTTTCAGCACGATTACAGATGCTCCGTGACTCGTGTTGGGGTCATGTCCCCATAAGTCTATCATAAATTGGTAATAGCAGCCAAGTGCAGTAACTCATGTCTGTAACCCCTTTGGGAGGTCAATGTGGGAAGATTGCTTGAACCCAGGAGTTCAAGACCAGCCTGGGCAACACAGAGAGATCCTGTCTCTATGGAAAAGAAAAAGAAAAAAGTGAAAATATACTAAGTTGAAAATGCATTTATTTATTTTTTGAGACAGAGTCTCACACTGTCACCCAGGCTGGACTGCAGTGTGCAATCTTGGCTCATTGCAACCTCTGCCTATCAGGTTCCCGTGATTCTCCTGCCTCAGACTCCAGAGTGGCTGGCATTACAGGCATGAGCACTGGGGAAATTTTGTATTTTTAGTAGAGATTGGGTTTCACCATGTTGGCCAGGCTGGCCGAGAACACTCGACCTCAGGTAATCTGCCTAAATCAGTCTCCTAAAGTGCTGGGATTACAGGCATGAGCCACTGTACCTGGCCTATTTATTTTTATTTTTGAAGGTGGAATCTGGCTTTGTTGCCCAGGCTGCAGTGCAGTGATCTCCTCTTGGCTCACTGTCTGCAACCTCTGCCTCCCGGGTTCAAGCGATTCTCCTGCCTCAACCTAGCGGGTAGCTGGGACTACCAGCACCCTACCATACATAGCTAATTTTTGTATTTTTAGTAAAGACGTGGTTTCACCATGTTGCCCAGGCTGGTCTTGAGCTCCTCAGCTTAGGCAATCTGCCCACCTCAGCCTCCCAAAGTGCAGGGATTACATGTGTGAGCCACCATACTTGGCCTGCAAATGCATGTAATACACCTACCCTACCAAGCATTGGAGGTTAGCCCAG
>NW_022453076.1:0-1139 GCF_009761245.1 Sapajus apella
GCTGCGTTTGGATATTCCACAGTGAATGGGAGTATAGGGTGTAATGAGAAATATCGGGCTCTAAAACAAAAACGGATCTATGTAGTTGAATGATTGTCAAGATGTATATTCATCATATAGAGTTAAACAGATTTGTGAAAGTAGCAGTTCAGAAAACCTTTCTTTGGAGCATCTGAAAAGAGATATTTCCAGCCACATACAGATATATAAGAATGAACGGTTAGGTCCTGTCTACACCACAGGGGAAACGTCTCTTTCAAACTTCCCTGCTGTGTGTTCATTCACCTAAGGAAGTTGCATCTATGTTAAATTCAGCGGGTCAGAAACACGTTTCTTGTAAAAGCTGCGTTTGGATATTCCTGAGTGAATGGGAATATAGGGTGAAATGAGAAATATCTGGCTCTAAAACAGAAACGGAGCTATGTAGCTGAATGATTGTCAAGGTGTGTATTCAACATATAGAATTAAACATATGTGTGAAGGTAGCAGTTCAGAAACCCTTTCTTTTGAGAACCTAGAAAGAGATATTTCCAGCCTTATACATGCACATAAGATTAGTGGTAACATCGCTTCTAAACCACAGGAGAAACGTCTCTTTCAAACTGCTCTGCTGTATGTTCGTTCACCTAAGGAAGTTGCATCTATGTTGAATTCAGCGAGTTAGAAACACGTTTCTTCTAAAAGCTGAGTTTCCATATTCCTCCATGAAAAGGAGTGTAGCGTGTCTTGACAAATATCTGGCTCTAAAACAAAAACGGAGCTATCTAGCTGAATGATTGTCGAGGTGTATATTTAACTTACAGAGTTAAACAGATGTGTGAATATAGCAGTTCAGACACCCTTTCTTTGGAGAACCAAGAAAGAGATATTTTCAGCCATATACAGGTACTTAAAATTAGCGGTAATATCGCTTCTGAACCACAGGAGAAACGTCTCTTTCAAACTGCCCTGCTGTGTGTTCGTTCACCTTTCCTAGTTGCATCTATGTTTAGATTCAGCGAGTTAGAAACACGTTTCTTCTAAAAGCTGCGTTTGTATATTCCAAAGTGAATGGGAGTATGGTGTGCAAGGATACATATCTGGCTCTAAAACAAAAACTGAGCTATGTAGCAGAATGATTGTCAAGGTGTGTATTAAAC
>NW_022453077.1:0-1139 GCF_009761245.1 Sapajus apella
TCTTGAGCTCCTGACCTCAAATAGTCCTCGTGCCTTGGCCTCCCAAAACTCTGGATTCACAGGCAGGAGCCACTACACATAGCCTAATTTTTTTTTTTTTTTTTTTTTTTTGAGATGGCGTCTTGCTCTGTTGCCCATTCTGAAGTGCACTGGCGTGATCTCGGCTCACTGCAACCTCTCCCTCCTGTGTTCAAGGGATTCTCCTGCCTCAGCCTTTGGAGTAGCTGGGATGACAGGCATCTGCCACCATGCCCAGCTAATTTTTGTATTTATAGTAGAGAGGGGGTTTCACCATATTGGCCAGGCTGGTCTCGAACTGATGTAGTGATCCGCCCACATTGGCCTCCCAAAGTGCTGGAATTACAGGCATGAGCCACCATGCCTGGCACCTAATTCCTATTCACTGGTCATGGATGGGAGCTATGGAACATTTCCCCAGAATACATGCTGGCCCCATCAGAACGTTGGGGCTTGGCTCCTAAGAGATGGTTCCTCTGTTTGTGCTTCATGCCCAAATAATCCATCTCAGTCCACTGTCAGACAACTGCCAGGAATGACAGTGGCTGTAGTCTAGCAGGGAAAACACTGAAGTGGGATTCAGAAGACCCCCGGGACTCTTGACCCAGCCACTAAAACCTTAATGTGACATTGGGAAGAATAGAAGCTGGAGTGACCACTCTGTAATCCCAGCACTTTGGGAGGTCGAGGTGGGAGGATTGCTTGAGCCCAGGAGTTGGAGAGCAGCCTGGGCAACATAGCAAGACCCCATCTCTACAAAAAAAAATCAAAAAATTTTCCATGTGTGGCGGTGTCTGCCTGTAGTCTCAGCTCCTCAGGAGGCTAAAGTGGGAGGATCACTTGAGTCCTGGAAGTCAAGACTGCAGTGATTCAAGATCATGCCACTGCACTCAAGCTTGGGATTCAAAGTGAGACACTGTCTCAGAAAAATAAAACAAAAAACTGGAGTTTTGTTTTCGCATTTGTAAAAGGTGAATGATATTATCTCCTTCAGAGAGTTACTACGAGGATGGAAATACAATTATTTCTTTTTCCTCTCCTTTTAGAAATACAATGAGATAGGCATAGTGTCCAGGTGAGGTGGCTCATACGTGTAATCCCAGCACTTTGAGAGTCCGAGG
>NW_022453078.1:0-1139 GCF_009761245.1 Sapajus apella
TTCATTAATCCCTAGACTCCCATTCACTCAGGAATATCAAAACGCAGCTTTTTGGAGAACCGTGTTTCTACCTCGCAGAAGGTAAAAATAGATGCAACTTCCGAAGGTGAACGAACACACAGTGGAGCAGTTTGAAAGAGACGTTTCTGCTATGATTTAGATGCGATCTTAAAGGTAATTCTTAAGTGTCTCTATACGGCTGGAAATATCTCTTTCCAGATTCTCCAAAGAAAGGGTTAGTGAAATGCTACATTCACAAAATTGGTTTACTCTGTAAGTTTAATATACACTTTGACAATCATTCTGCTACATAGCACCGTTTTTGTTTTACAGACAGATATTTCTCATTGAACCCTATACTCCCAATCACTTAGGAATATCCAAACGCAGCTTTTTCGAGAAACGTGTTTCTATCTCGCCGGATCTAAACATTGATGCAACTTCTGAAGTTGAACGAAAACACAGTGGAGCAGTTTGAAAGAGACGTTTCTCCTATGATTAAGTTGCGATCTTAAAGCTAATGCTTAAGAGTGTCTATATGGCTGGAATTATCTCTTTCCAGATTCTCCAAAGAAAGGGTTAGTGAACTGCTACATTCACACAATTGTTTAACTCTGTAAGTTTAATGTACACCTTGACAATGATTCGGCTACATAGCTCCGTTTTTGTTTTAGAGCCACATATTTCTCAATAAACCCTATACTCCCATTCACTCAGGAATATCCAAACGCAGCTTTTTGGAGAAAAGTGTTTCTAACTCGCAGGATCTAAACATAGATGCAACTTCCGAAGGTGAACGAACACACAGTGGAGCTGTTTGAAAGAGACATTTCTCGTATGATTTAGATGCGATCTTAAAGCTAATTGTTAAGAGTCTGTATATGGCTGGAAATATCTCTTTCCAGATACTCCAAAGAAAGGGTTAGTGAACTGCTATATTCACACAATTGTTTAACTCTGTAAGTTTAATATACACCTTGACAACCATTCTGCTACATAGCTCCGTTTTTGTTTTAGAGACCGAAGTCTTTCATTAAACCCTATACTTCCATTCACTCAGGAATATCCAAACGCAGCTTTTTGGAGAAAGGTGTTCTAACTCGCAGAAGCTAAACATAGATGCAACTTCCGAAGGTGAA
>NW_022453079.1:0-1139 GCF_009761245.1 Sapajus apella
CTTGCCTCATGTCTTCCACACATGTCCCTTCTTTATCCAGCCAACTGAATACAAACATGCCTTGTATGCTTGCTTCATGTCTTCCACACATGTCCCTTCTGTTATCCAGCCAACTGACCTCCTCCTTCCCTGACTCTGATCAGTGTATGCATATGAAGAAACTAACTGATGTCAGTTAAAAAAAAATAAGACTACCCCAAAGCATTGACAATCTCCAGGGAAAATTCAGGGCTGAGAATGCCTAACCTCATCAGCAGGTATGGAAAATTTCATAATTCAGATACCATCTGATTCCTGAAGAAAGGCCATAATTAAAAACTCAATGCTTATACACTGCTGGTAGAATGTAAATTAGTACAGCCCCTATGGAAAACAATATGGCTATTCATTAAAGACATAAAGTAGATCTTCCATTCCATGCAGCAATCCCACTATTCGGTATCTACCCAACACAAAATAATTCATTCTATCTGAAAAACTCTCTCTTTACATATATATATACACATATATATATATATACACACACACACACACACACATATATTACTCTGCCATTAAAACGGATAAAATAATGATTTTTTCAGCAACTTGGATGGAGCTAAAGACCATTAATTCAAAATGAAATAACACAGGAGTGGATAAACAAAATACGTGTGGTCTGACTTGCAAGTGTGAGCTAAACTCTGAATACACAGATACATATGGAGTGATATAACGGACTTTAAAAGGCTCAGAGAGGGGAGGATGTGAAGGATTATACGGATTTTTAAAAACTACACATCAGGTATAAGTACACTACTTGGATGACAGGTGCACAAAAATCTCAGAATTCACCACAAGGTAATTGATCCATGTAATCAAAATCCACTTGTACCCCCAAAGCTATTGAAACAAAAATATAAGAGAAAAATATCTCATAATTCTTGGAACATCAGGTAGAGTACTCAAGAGTTTGCCTAAGCAGTGGAGAAAATTCCCCTACACTTAATGCTCCTGTGGTCTCATGAAAAATCCTAAAAGCAGACCTGGGATATTTCAAAGTAATTTATTCACATACCAGAATAAAATTTAAGAAGAGTTTTAAGAATACATAGATATCTAACACCCACAAAGACACAATTCACAAAGTCTAGCATTGA